>NC_056734.1:160013632-160071132 GCF_019279795.1 Protopterus annectens
CCACTGGGATATGTGAGTGTCTTTAGTAGGTGTTGAGCCTTCACCTAGAATACACTACACCTGTGTAGACATCAATGCTGTTCACCTGTATAGCACTCTGGCAAAACCAAGAGAACATAACTACAAACTGTACAGAGTTTTCACAACTATTTCGATATGTGGGTCATACTCCCTGTCTGCTGCACATCCCTTCTATGTTGGTCTGGTACATTACTGGTTTGACCAGTGGATTGGTGACCCTATGTTTAATGTCATACTGTGATTTCCACTTGTCATAACCTACAATACATGCATGTGAAAAGAAGGGCATTTCCTCAAACAACATCACAAACTGACAGTGGATATAGTAAGTGTACGCACCCCTCTTAACATGCAAGGGTTTTGTGACATATCACATGAGACCACATAATATTGCTATGAGATTTCCACCATTTCGTATGACATGTAACCTGTGCATTTTGAATGAGAAACATACACATCAGGTAGGTTTGGCATATCGGACATGTTAGTATTAAAATAGCTAGCTTGCAGAAGGTGCACCTCCATAAACCAATACTTTGGTAAAATACCTGCTGGTCTCAGTACAGCAGTCAGTCCTCTTGGGGTGGTGTTTCTCAACATGGCACAGCTCAACATGGGAATGTTTGCAAACTCTCCCTTGACAAATAACTCCAAATCTGTCTGATTGCAAGGCCATCCCCTGTGCACAGCACTTGTCAGGTCAACACACAGACTGTGTTTCATATGTAGGTGTTGCTTTTGGCTTGGCCACAGCAGACTGTTGATTGTGTTCTTGTGAATCCATCCTTTTGTTCATTTGGATGTAGGGTCTGGCCCATTGTTATGTGCAATGTTGGGATACCTCCCCATCCACAGCTATGTGGCAGACACCAGGCAGATCATAGCCACAAGAGACTGTTGTTTGGAAGTGGTCATAATACAATCTGAATTGGCTACAGCCCCAGTTCAAGCTGGTTTCATAGTTTCATAGTTTCATAGTTTAGTACTAGGCTATCTGCCCTGGGGCATTTATAAGCCTAGCCCTAGTGATGTGGCTTTCGCCACCCCATGTAGTGGTACTACAGTGTACAAAATAGATTTAGAATACTGTGTCTTTGTCTAGTAGAGACACAATGAAGACCCCCTTACTTATTAAAATGATTTTACTGTGCCTCTGTCTAGTAGTGACACAGGGATGACCCCCGGGGTATAGTTTCATAGTTTAGTACTAGGCTATCTGCCCTGGGGCATTTATAAGCCTAGCCCTAGTGATGTGGACAGCATACCCAAAGCAGGACACTGCCATCACCCTGCTTCACTGTGTGGGTAGTGCTGTTCTGCTGTTGTGCAGTGCTGTTACTGTGCCAAACTAACATGACCAAATTGTACACAAAGAGAGTTCAACCCTGGTCATAACACCTTCACACATTTCCACACATGCGTTTTGAAAAGTTGATGTATTGTTGTCAAGACGTTACCCAGAACTGGCTGTTGTGTGTTGTGAGGAACAGCTGCCATTGTCAAAACACACCCTATACCCAAGATATATGGAGTCCATGGAAGACTGTTGTCAAATGTAGTACACACCCAGTACTTGCCAGAGATGTCTGATACCCCTTCACTGTTGCTGTATGGCTCCTGGCAGCCTCCCTGGACATTTCTGGGATGATTTTTCCCAACATATGTGCAGGGATGTCCACTTCTTCAAACTGTCACTGTTGTACCATCTCTTGTACACCTTTTGATGACTATCTGCACTGTGTTCCATGGCATATGCAATGCCGTGGGCAAGTGTCCATAGCATTCAATCCCTTTGCAGCATGTTAGACTGTATGCCAACCATGGCTTTTGCTGTAGCAGGCTATTGTGGGTCTGCATTGGGATAATCCTGGTATGTGAGCTGACTGTTATACGCAGGTACTGCAGGAGTCCATGATTGATGGCAGGTGTGTACCCAATCTGATCAACTGCTGTGGTTGTATCACACACTGATAAACCCCAGTATGAGCTTCCTCCTGTCCACACATATGCATCTAGCTTCTTGGACTGTTTCCACTCCACATACATGTTCCCCTAACAGAGTTGTATGTTTCACATTTGCATTGTACAGATTATAGGTCACATGACAGGTTGCATGGCTTTGATCTTGTGTATTGTGTTCACATTGTCATATCTCACACATACCTGGCACTGTGACATGTGTGTACACCTTTTACATGCACTGTCGCACAGTACTGTATACATGTCCCTACTACTGGCACTCTGTCCCCACATTTTGGCAATCATTATCCAAATGTCCTGAAATAACAGGTTTGTGAGTTATGCTACTGATATGTGACATCTCATGCAAATAGGGCCCTGTGATATCATGCAGTGAACCCCACCACAGGTGATCTTGCAGATACATGCAATTTGCTGATTATAATAGTTCAGTGCATGGCCACACACATGACCTTAAAATGTCTGGGGTACTGGTAAGCCACAGCAGGAAGATCTCATACTTACTGGCCTCAGGCTGCTGTGCCTCATGTTGATGAGATGTGCCTAGGTAATGTGAGGGAGAGGTATTGTCAGCAGCTTCACAACAGCCATCGGTCCAAATAATGCTACGTGTATCCACAGGTACAGTCTACACTATGATATTACACTATTTGCTATTCTTCTCCTGAAATGGGCACATGTGTGCATTACTAAACCCCACCCAGTGCTCTATTTTGCAATGACATCTGCATCTAAAGACTGTTACTACACAGTTGAAATGTAAACTCAGTACACTGATGTGGACTTTTGCCTTATCTGGACACTCTTCGACAGTTTCCTGGGAGGCACCCACCTCCATGACAGCTACATCTTGTAGTGGTTGAGTTTAGTGGATGGAGATAACAAAGAACACAAATTCAATGTTGTCTTGAGAAAGTTGCCAGAGCAGACTGCTAGTTCACATCTGATGAAGTAAACCAAATGAAAATGGATAGGCTGAGATTTCAGAAACGTTAATGTGTATTGGGATTTCTATGCTGTGGTTTCATGCAATAAATCATGTTTTTAAAAGTGCTTGTTTCCTGCTTCCTTGGGCCCCTTGGACAGTCAGACATCATAATTCACTGTGTATTGGGCCATTATATGTAGGGGTAGTGTGTGAGCATCAAACATGCTGACAGTTTGGTTCACACACTCCTTATACTGTATGCACTTTCACACTGGTGTCTGTTTCTCAGTGCTGTTATCCATGAAGTGCCTGGTATATTTGCAATTACATGTGTATTCCCCCATAGCAAGATTGCTTTATTGCTGTGTCAGTCGACCTATAGCTTGGATATTGCTTGGTGACATGGCTAGCAGCTCAGTCTATTTTCCCTAATGTGATGTTATGTTCAGATATTTGGCAGATGTGTAGTGTTGCCTGGCTCGCATAAGCGTTGTGTATGTCTGGCACATCAGTGGGGGTGTGTGAAGATTTACATGACTAACTCCTGGGAAGTCACTGGGTTTTGGACTTGTGCTATTCCACTCAATAGATGTTGGAACAGACATGAGGGTGTTACTGCATCACATGTGTCAGCTCATCTACACCAGTATGTCAGATATGTCCACATTTTAATGGCTCCCCCCTTTGTCAGGCTTGGTTATGCTTTCTTGCACTAAGCTGTTCTGAGCATACTTGTCACCAGCCAGATTCTTCTAGACTGTCCACGTTTATTGCCCATATTTCTGGACTGTTGCACAGTATCATTTTATTCCTTCCTGTGGTGAATCACTGTGATCATGTGGGGATGTCTGTCAGTATATGATGACATACATTACAGTTTCATAACTGACATCCTTCTGAATATGTATGCTGACACACACCCTGTTCCTGTAGTGACATTCTACATTTATACCTGCAGGATGTACATTGTGAACCAGTGTTGGTCCATTACCCCCCCCCCCATTTTGCATCCCTTGTCCAGATCTCTTGCACTTAGGGGTGGGGCGGTATGGTGCTGGGTATAACTGCAGTACATGTTATGCGTATATATATATATATATATATATATATATATATATATATATATATATATATACACACGCACACACACATATATTTCATGTGTGTGTGTGTGTGTGTGTGTGTGTGTATATATATATGCATATATATATATATATATATATATATATATATATATATATATATATATATATATATATATATATATGTATACATTTTATGTGTATATAATATATATATATATATATATATATATATATATACACATTTCATGTGTGTGTGTGTGTGTATATATATATATATATATATATATATATATATATATATATATATATATATATATATATATATATATATATATATATATATATATATATATATAGATATATATATACACACATATATATTTTTTAATATATGACTATTGATATATCAGTATATTTCTTGTTTGATATCTACACATTATATTATTTTATGATATATATGTACATATTCTATATGTGTAATTTCATATGTACAACTACATATATCTGAAGTATACACTTTTCATATGCATCTATCACCATACACATCTATATTTGTATATTTATATATTATAAACATGCTGGTTCCATAGTCTTTGTTCCATAGTATTCTATACCTGTATTGAATGATATATTTAGAAAACAAACATTCAGTAGTACAGCTCTGATGAAGTAGTGATACATTGCTCTGACTATGGTGTACAGGGTCCTGGGTTCAAGTATTGGCAGGGCTGATTTTTTTGTTGCTGAGCAGAACAAGGGCTGTTGGATACAGAGTGATTAAGGTACTTTTAAGCAGTTGTAAGTCAGTTTGCGCAGGGGTAAGCAATGCTAACTTCAGGTTAAATCTGCTTACAGATAGCCATAAAAGTGCTTAATCTGTGTAGGCATTGCTTAGTGCTGCGTAAACAGGCTTAATACCGCTAAATACTGCTTAAAAGTGCTTACTCCCGCTTACCCCCATGCTAATTTCTTTAAAAGAAAAAAAAAAGGGGTGATAGGAAAGTGGTGAAAAAGGGAGAACACAGATGGAAAGACAATAGGGAAAGTAGCTATTGTTGTGCAGGACGGGTGTAGGGAAGGTCCATAGCTGTCCATTTCTTCTACAGCAACTGCTGTGCATATATATATTGAATTTGGAGGTATATTTGGACACTCAAACCCCTGAGAGAGGAGTGAGAACAACAATAATGTGTTGTGAAGCCAATTAGACCAGATTACATGTGTCCAGTGGACACATATGCAAAATGGACAGCAATGTATGGGGCGAAATTTTTTTTGGGGGGGTAGATTGCCTTTTTTTTGTTTTTTTTTTAAGGTGAGAGTGGGATGTTGGGGAAGGACAGTAGGTATATTTGGGGAGGCAGGTCGGGTAGAAAGACAGACAAGACAGACAAGACAGGGGTGGTATATGACACATGTGGGGGTAAACACCTTGGACGGGGAGGGGTGTTTGGAAATCGGAAGCCCATGATCCCCCAAATGGAAACAGTGGGACTGAGGTCCCCACCCATGCACAGTCACCACTGCACCTTTACAGCTCCGAAGGTGGCTGTGCTGGGGGCTAAGCAGGAGGGGCAGGCTGACCCTCTAATTACATCACGCGACCCTCAAGCTGGCATAGCAGATCTCCAAACTCCTTTTGAAGCTCGCTACACACCAAGCCCCAGACCTGGCTTCGGGTGACAGCATCCTGTCCATGCCCACTCCTGGGGGGACGAGCCCCATCCCCTGAGGTGGTTCCACCCAAAAGTGCTGCAGGACCAGCAGATGAGGAGGTCCCAGGATGGGTTCCAAATGTGCTGGGGCCTGGTGCCACGGCCAGATGAGGTGGGTCAGCTGGGACTGGCCTTCCCAAACGTGCTATGGTGTTACAGTTTTAGAATACATGTGGGTTAGTAATAGTCAACACAATCTAGGATCAGTTATAACAGCATGCATAGATATTCCCATTAGCCCAAAACAACAGATTTGGAACAGTTGCATAGCAAACAAAACACATGCATATATGGAAACACAGTGGCAATTTCAATGGCATGCAGGTTATATTGATAGTAACAGGCCACCAATGATAGTATTTCTACATGGAACATTAATAGAAACACATTTCAATATTTGTTGAACAATAGAACATATATCCCAACAGTAGGTTTGGTGTAAACATACCCATTGATTTGTGTGTTTAGATTATTGTTGCAAATATGGTGGAGGGGGGGAGATGTCGATTAACAACTTGTATATCCTCACAGTACTCACAACTGTAATGATCATTGCTGTAATCATTACTTGACCGCTATTATTACAATACCTTATGGCCTTGGTTTGGGCAGTGGTATGTTTGTACACAGTGTATACTTCAGCTGTCTTAAAGCTAAATTCTACTTCTCTTACCTGGTAGACCTGTGGAGGGAATGTTTGTTAACACTACATGACTGTTTCTACACATATTCTCAGTCTCCAAGTTAATATTATGCACATACCTCTCAATTTCTTAATGCACAACATCTGGACAAATCTTGACAACATGGGGGTACAAATACAGACATATTTTGAATATTACTCTTTCAAACTTATAGACAGTTTCTAGAGTAACAGGATTTGTTTTAATATACATTTTCTGAAGGATTTGAAGTCTGACACTCAGATGTATGTCATTATTTGGTGACTACAATTCTGAGGTCATCCCAGTGATTTGCCAGGAAAAAAGAGGAACAGGCCAAAATATTAGCCAAATATCTGGACATTCTGGGACAATCTGTACAGTTGAGAGGTATGATTATGCATACAGCTTACTACCACTCTCAGGATTCGAACCATGACTGTGTCTGCTAAAAATACAACAATTTCTGTTTTATCAGAGTGAGCTATTTAGAAACCACTGTTTATTTCTTTAGTGTTTTCTGTCTAAGTCTCTCTTGGTTGCACAATCTGACCTTGTAATCACAACAGTCTTATACAGACATTCCTAGACATATTTTTATGTAGCACAGTGTGAGAAACAGGGGTTGACACAACAGTACTATTCTGATATCAGATCTTGATGAATGCTACATGTCAGGCCATACAATACCAGAGTAAACACAACCAGTCCAGGATTTAAAACTTTATTGCCAGGCAGTTACAGTTTTCTTATCTGAAAGACCTGTGTGTGTGTGGGGGGGGGGGGTGTTTGTTAACACTACCTGACTGTTTCTACACATATTGTGGCAACAAACACTGCTGAACACGAACAGAATAAAGACAACTGTTGAGCAAAAATCACCTTTATCAAACAACAAAGCTTTCAGGCATAAAAACCCTTTCTCAATGATTAACAAGAGGTATATTAAAATCACATGTTTATATACAAGCCCATAAGATCATATGACCCGCAGCCAAGATCACATGATTAATTTAGTACAAAACCTTTCTTAAAAAATAGAACATACAAATATGCATATATAACACATACAATTGCAAGTACATATATAAAAAAATCTATCATATACAATATATAAAAAATAATATATATATATATATACACACACTCATTTCAGCTTAGTGTGTTGTATCTTAACCAAAACTGGTTTTAATGAGACACTTGCATTTAAACCTGGGGACACATCTGCTGATAACCTCACAATCCACTCATATTCCCTAAGGTCTAGTAGATTACACAAATCCCCACCCCTGATGGACATATTAACAGTATCAATGACCCTAAATTTGAATCTATGGGAAATCCCATAGCACTTAACATGCTTAGACAAGGCATTAGTTTCACTCCCCTTCCTTATGTTGGACTTGTGCTCTATAATTCTATCCTTAAATTTCCTTGTAGTCTTTCCAACATAGAAGGAAGGACAGATTTCACACGTTGCCAAATAGACAACATTGCTTGTTATGCAAGTGGCAAAACAACGAAAAATGAATACTTTCTTAGAGACAGGATGAACAAAACTATTCACATGGCTTAAATCACCATCCTGTTGCTGAAAAATATCTACGCAACAACTACAGTTATAGCAACAGAAAGTACCCTTCCATAACATGCTACATGAGATAGGCCATGCACTATCAAAATCTTTATATGCCAACATGCTCTTTATCATCCTCATATTTCTGTAGGTGAACCGAGGTCTATCACCCACAACTAACTTGACATCTTCCTGTGTTAAAAGAACTTTCCAATATTTCATGACTATATTTCTAATAGTATATGACATAGTATTATAAGAAGTGATAAACCTTAAACCAACCCCATCCAATGCAGTATTCAATGGTCCACTCACACCTTGAGGCACCTTTAAAAAGGTAGGTTTATAGGTTCATAGGTTGGTACTAGGCTATCAGCTCTAGGGCCTATACAAGCCTAGCCATAACAATTCCCTGGCTATTTCTTCCCACATTATTTACTTTCCTGGACCCCTGTCTAGCAGGGCAACTGATGTGATCCCTGGGGTGAATTTCCTTTCTCCCATCCAAACGTCAAGGTTCCTCTTGAAGAGGTCCAAAGAGGCACTCTGCTTGACATGTATGGGCAATCTATTCCAGAGTCTGGGGAGTCTCTGGGTCAGGAACCTATCCCTCCAGCATGTTTTGTTTATTGTGATGACAAGGTTTAGATCCCTGGAGCGTGTAGCTCTGAGGGATTGGGATTTCTTTAAGTGTAGCATGTCCAACAGCTCTGGGTTTGACATGGCCTTGTATGTTAAGCAGAGATCGCCTCTGAGTAGACGGTATGCGACAGAGTATAGCTGGGGTTTTTTAAGGCGGTCAGCGTAGGGCATCTGCTTTTAGTGAGGTATTTCTGAGGCCTTTCCAGTTGTTGCAGATGTCTTGAGAGGTACATACCAAATGGGGCATTGTATTCTATAATGGGTCTAATGAGGGATGAGTACAGTGGGACAATGACCTCCTTTTTTCTGGATGAAAAGCCCTTCGTGATGAGATGTGCCACATAGAAGGATTTCCTGACTGTTGTGGTGATGTGGTTATCGAAGGTGAGACCACTGTCCACCTGTGTCCCTAAGTCTCTTTATCACACTTTCTGTGTTTAGTGTACTGCCACCTATATGGTAATTCATGGATACATGTTTTTTCCCAAAGGGGATAACAATACATTTCTTGGCATTGAGCTTGAGCCCATGGCTCTGGCACCAAGCATCTGTTTCTGTAAGGCCCATTTGTAGAGTATCCACATCATTTGGGGATTCAATAATAGCTCCCAGTTTGCAGTCATCTGCAAACTTTGTTAGCCAGAGTCCCTTAGTGTTGACCTGTACTTCAGAGATGTAGATGCCAAACAAGAGCGGCCCCAGGACTGAACCCTGAGGTACTCCACTTGTCACTTGTCTGGAGCTGGATTTGGAGTCGGCTACTTTTACAGTGTGGGTTCTATCAGTAAGCCATTTAGCAACCCATTGGGTGACATAGGGATTAATACCCAACTTAGTAAGTTTATCTATGATTCCAGAGTGGGGATGGTGTCAAAGGCCTTGGCAAGGTCTAGATAGGCTGTGTGGACCACCTTACCCTTGTCCATGGCTCTGGAGACTGATTCAAAGAAGTCAATCAGGTTCAGGAGACAAGATCGGCCCTTCACAAACCCAAACTGGGTGGGGTCCAGTGTTTGAAGGTTGCCAATGTCTTTGTTTATAAGTTCCATGATAATATGCTCCATGGCCTTGCAGATAAGGCTTGTCAGACTGATGGGACGGTAGTTTCCGGGATCCAAGGTGGATCCCCTTGTGGATTGGGATAACTGTAGCTCTGCGCCACTCAGTGGGCACGAAACCTGAGGTGAGGCTATGATTAAACATGACACTTAGGTGAGGTGCCAGTTCATATTGTAGTTCATGTAGTACACAGCCCGGGATGTCATCTGGTCCCATGGATGCTGTATTCTTGGCTTTAGAGAGTGCGTTTTGTACCCGTGTGGCCGTTATTACTGGAATTTGGCAATCTTCCGGTATTGAGATGGGCCATTTAGGGGTGAGAGGGGTGAAGTTGGCACTGAATCGATCTGCCAGGATATTGGCAATATCCTTTGGATCAGTATATTTATTGCCATTCTGTTTTAGCTCAGAGCAGATCTGAGTATTGCCATTTAGATTCTTGACATAGTTATAGAATGCTTTATGGTTGTCTTTGGAATCTTTGGCAATTTTATTTTCATAACTAGCTTTGGAGGATTTTATGAGGCATCTCAGTTTCTTACTGAGGCTAGTAAGGGAGTTTTTTGCATCCTGGGATTTTCCTCTTTTCTGCAAAAGTTTCTTCCTTTTGTTGTAAAGTTTGTTTATGGCAGGGGACCACCAGATTGGCTTCCTTTTTTTGGATGAGAGCATTTTGGTTCTATTTGGGATGGCACGATTCATGCATGAGTGGATGTGCTCGTACAGTGCCTTAGTGTAGGATTCAGCAGTTGAACTTTCAGTTCCCGTCTGCATGGGTGTCATGAAGTTTGTCACTTCTGACTTGAGTAGCATGAAGTTGGCTTTGGAGAAGTTTTTATGGTGCTTTCTTTACTGGGGGGTGGGGTTGGGATGTGGATGTTAAGGGTGATTAACTTATGGTCAGACCTGACTAACGAGGGGGTGACCATAGGCATGGAGCATTGATTTGCCATGTTGGTAATGACCAGGTCTAGGATATTGGAGCCCCTGGTGGGACTATGGATTAGTTGATCCAGGGCGTTGGAATTTATGAACTCCAAGAACCGTTGCGCAAAGGTGTTGGGACATGAGTAGTTCTCCCAGTTAATGGCAGGGTAGTTAAAATCACCCAGTATTAGGGTGTTTGGTTCTATCTTAATATTTTCCAGTATGTTTAAAAAGGTGTAGTGAGAATCTTGGGGTATGGTGGGGGATCTGTAGCAAGCTACAATTTGGATTGCAGTCTTACCTAGTGTTAGTTGCACTTGGAGAATTTCAGACACATTGTGTTGGCCAACTAGCCTGGTGGTGTGAATATCCTTGGTGAATATTGACACTCCTCCACCTTTAGTGTTTCGGTCCTGGTTTGGTGGCCGAAAAGTGTGGTAAGAGTTGTAGCCTGGTATTGCAGGGGTGCTCTCTGGAGCCTTGAACCAGGTCTCAGTTACTGCACAGATATCAATGTTCTCCATTTTTAGGAGTGCCTCGAGAGAGCGCATTTTGAGGTTTAGACTTCTAGCATTGAGTAGCATTACCTTCAGATTTTGCATAATTGTACCTGTTACGGTGGTGGTTTTGTCCTTTGACGTTTGCCTAAAAAAGGCACTATAGGGGTGGCAAGAGCCTTAGCCAGTAACCTGAATCCCAGGGGCGACAGGTGCAGACCATCTCTGGCAAAGCATCGTGGTCTGTCAATCATGTCATCCCAGGCAGACAGATACTGGATCCCCTTTGAATGACACCATAAGCTTAGCCAATTGTTGAAGTCAATCATTTTATCCTTATATTGTGGTATCATTCTGGGCGAAGGCAGGATGCTACTCAGGGCTAGGGTCATACCTGCCTGGGCCACATGATCCGAGAGCTCTTCCATGTCTCTTTTCATGTAGTCCAGGGAGGTACGTCTCAAGTCATTCACTCCAACATGGACAATGACAGAGTCATAGTTGTACTTGTTGTGGAGTGACTTCAGTGCGTGCGTTATATGGCGGATCCTGGCACCCGACAGGCAGCTGACTGTAATTTTCTCCTTATTCAACCTGGTGAGAGGGACATCAGTGTGCCGGACTATAGAGTCACCTATGACTAAAGTGTTAGGTACATTGTCTTGCCTTAGGGGCTGTTGCTGGGTGGCGCACTGGTGTTGTGAACTATGTGACACATTGGTTGTGATTGGTGTTTGTTTGCGTTTCAGCTTCAGAGGTCTTTGTTGCTTGGGCAGGTTACAGTTAAGGGCCTCTGCATATGTGGATTTAGTGTTGCTATATGTGGGTGTTGGTGGTGTGGGTTTAGAAGGGCTATGTGTTGCTTGAGGTGTAGTGTGGGAGTTAACCTTCTCCTCTTGACTGTTTAGCACAATCTTGGGTGGAGAGAGCTTTGCTTCCATTTTGGCTATGTAACTGCATCTCTCACAGGTTGTAGTGTTGGGTGGTAGGAGGAGAGGGTTGTCTTTGTACATGAGGTAATTGCTGCATTGCTCCAGTAAGCCCAGATTCACCAGGTGGACAGGAGAAATCACCGGAAGCTGACCCTTGGACATGCCTGGTTTGGGGCTTTTTTTTGTAAAGTACAGGAGCTGTTTCCTTAGCAAGGTACATTGCAATTATAGGCTGTTTAGTGCCTACTATTAATTTCTCCTTATTAACAAGGAGAGTTCAGTGTTTGTATGAGTTTAAGGCTTCCTAGTGCTTTCCAGCAGGTATTAGAGAAAGTGCTAGTCGCAGGGATGCTTAAAGGTAAGATTGAAAAGAATGCACTCTGCAGTGTGCACTAGAGAAGTTAGATGTGAAAGTAGGTAACTTGAGTTTTACCTATTTAAAAAGTTAAGGTTTAGTGGAGAGTTACTATTTTTAAAACAGCAAGATGGATTGAAAGGGGTGGTCACTTTTGTAATTTGGTACTATGAAATACTGTAGGATGGCCAATAAATTTAAATAATTGAAGGGGTGGGATTTCAAAAATGATGATTTTGTGATTACTCATATAAGCCAGTGAAAGTAGAGAGAAATGAGATATATGGTCAGATTAACATAAGAGGCGGGCAACTAGAAAGACAGTGGTATTTAACAAGACAACTTAAATGGGTGGGAGGGTGGGAAAATTTTCTGCCTGACTCAGAACAGAGAGAGCTGTGGTCTCTTTTGAAGTTTTAATATGCTGTTAAAACAGAATGCAAGCAAAACACAAGGTAAAGAAAACAAACTACGGTATTCAAAATATAGAAAGGCAATACAGTAATACAAAAAATATAAGCAAACTAACCTTTCCTTCACAGCAAAGTGTAGCAGAGTCTGGATGAGCCTTTCTGGTAAAGCTCTGAAATGTTTTAGTTTACTCCTTAAATAGAAAATTTAGTTCCTAGCTCCACACCCTCTGTTAACAAGTGATTAACCTTAAATGACCTCTTCTGTCTTATGAATGAGTCCTTAATTAATCAGTTCTTATTTCTGCCTGACTCAGAACAGAGAGAGCTGTGGTCTCTTTTGAAGTTTTAATATGCTGTTAAAACAGAATGCAAGCAAAACACAAGGTAAAGAAAACAAACTACAGTATTCAAAATATAGAAAGGCAATACAGTAATACAAAAAATATAAGCAAACTAACCTTTCCTTCACAGCAAAGTGTAGCAGAGTCTGGATGAGCCTTTCTGGTAAAGCGTATCCCTATTAGATATAATATGCTCACTGACCTGGTGTAACAGGTTAGATGGATACCCACTTTCTTTAAACTCATTACAAGTTTCATTCAATTGTTTTAAAAACACAGTATTTTCAGTGTTTAATCTACTAATACGAGCCAGCTGTGCTTTGACAATACCCCTAAAGACATGAGGCGCATGCATACTAGACGCAAAGAGGTACCTACCAGATGACACTTCTTTCTTAAACACAGTTGTGTTAATAACGTTATCCTTCTTAGTTAATGTGATATCTAAAAAGTTGATGGTAGTAGTTGAATATTCAACCTTAAATTTCAAGAAACTAGTTGTATTATTCAGAAACAGGACATATTCCTTCAACTCATCAAGTGAACCTTTCCATAAAAGGAAACAGTCGTCCACAAACCTTTGGTAGAATATCAAATTATCATTCAAATATCTCTCCCCATTGTTAACATATAACTTCTCCCACTGGAAAAGGACTAAATTGGCATAGGTGTTTGCCACTGGCGTGCCCATCGCCACACCCGTTTGTTGCAAATAGTAGTCCTTATTAAACAAAAATACATTATTCCTTAATACTAAGTCTAACAGCATGCATATATTCTCTGTATGCCTAACGGAAAATGTAGAACAATGTGTTAAGAACTCCCTTATGGAGTCCAGCCCATGATCATTAGGAATCACAGTGAAGAGTGATGTAATATCCATCACTACCATATATATGTCATCACAGGTTTTATCTGACAAATCCAGATTCATGTACCAGTATTTAAGTTTAACAAGAAAATCATTAGTGTCTTTAAGTACTGTTTCACAGGTGTTTAATAACGGTTGTAACTGCCTTTGTAAATATAAGGATATAGGTTCGGTAACCCAACCATTGCCTGAAACAATGGGTCTCATTGGAGGGTTACCCTGAGATTTGAGCAATTTGGGAATACCATAGAGTTGCGGTAAAGTAGGACACAGTACCGTGAAGAAGTGAAATAAATCGAATGAAATATCATTTGACAACTGTAATTCATACACACACATGTTTACATAACTAATACACTTCTTTACGTCCAGTAATGATATCTGTCTAAACGCTACGCTGTCCCCCAATAGTAATAACACAGATCTCATATAATTCTCCCTATCCATAATCACTGTTGATCCCCCTTTGTCCGCTTGCTTAATCACAATATTTGAATCTTCCCTCAGCTCACTCAAGGCCACGTATTCAGAATAAGTAAGGTTAAAATTTCTAGAACGTTTATTAAATGCATAAGCCTTTCTTATCTCATCTTCACAAAGGTCATTAAAGGCTATTAAGATTGGAGCATAGTTAGGTATAAAAACACTACGCCTTTTACAAGCATTGGCATCATATAATTCATTTCTAAAAATTAACTTCAACGCTATAGATCTAGTAAAAAGTTTCAAGTCAGTCAAAACTCTCACGACATCTTCTGTACACGTCGGTATGAAGCTTAAACCCTTTCCTAGAAGCGTAATATGTTCCTTTCTTAAAATGAAAGTAGAGAGATTTACAGTACCTGCCATTACCTCCTGGCTATTTTCAATTGTTTTTGTGGACTTTCATTCTTCCGTTTAGCGTCCAACAACATAACAGAGTCCCTCTGCTTGGTTCTTCCTCTTGAACTTGCTCTAGAAGTGACGACCCGCTCCTGTACCCGTTCAGCTTGTTGTAGCTGGAAGGGTTTACAAAAGAAACTTGACAAACTTTTTTGTGATGGTTGTATAGCACTATTACTTTCCCCATTTACTCCAGTCACATCACTTCCAATCGAGGTATTAGCGATAGCAGCCACATCCACAACACGAGACACAGCATCTGTTACTTCTAGTTTACCAAAGGTTACATTGCTATCCGGCGCTGATCTCACCGACTGCTCTTCACCTGGCACCAAATTTGAATTACCAGCAACCAAATCCGGAAATGCATCTAGAGTATCCAAAGACGCATTCTGTGCTGGACGTTTTGCTGACGTGAACGTCCGTCTGTTATTAACACTAGTAGATCTAGTTTTTGAGTCCATACGAACATCAGTCCTTTCATTTTTAGGCCAAGAGAATATATTACCAACCATGTCACGAAGCAGCTTTCTTTTCTTTACCTCTTCCAAGCAGTCATCTAAGGAGCATAACCTATCCATCATGGATTGGTAGGATGACTGCATGTTTTTAAAACAGGACATTGAGAACAACTCATCCTCCATGACAATAATTTCACTTTTCAGCTCATTCTCTATGCCAAGAAAGAACTTATTCATGAGGGCCATATAGTCATGACTCAACTTCAGATTTAAACACTGCCATTGCTTCAATAGTTCCGGATAGGTATTCCCGTAGGAGGGCATTTTCAAAACTCTCAAACCACGTGGAGCTATACCTTTTTCCAAATATGCAGCAAAGCTAAAGCGTTGCCACTGCAAACGCTTAAAGGCACCAACATTTCTTTCCAAAATCTGTACCTTACGTTCAAAGTCCATTGCATTTGTAGGAGGTACATCCAGTACATTATCTTGGACCCTCATAGGCTCAGAAGTAACATGTAGAAGAGGATTCATTTCTTTTTCAACCAAAAATTTTAACCGATTTTGCAATTCCATTACTGGCTGCTGCAGGCTATCAAACAAGTCCAAACTTCACAGCAAACAGAATGTGGCAACAAACACTGCTGAACATGAACAGAATAAAGACAACTGTTGATCTTGGCTGCGGGTCATATGATCTTATGGGCTTGTATTTAAACATGTGATTTTAATATACCTCTTGTTAATCATTGAGAAAGGGTTTTTATGCCTGAAAGCTTTGTTGTTTGATAAAGGTGATTTTTGCTCAACAGTTGTCTTTGTTTCTACACATATTCCCAGATTCCTAGTTAAAATTATGCACATATCTCTCAATCTCTTGATGCACAAACTCTGGACAAAGCTTGACAAGATGAGGGTACAAATAGGGACATATTTTGAATATTGCTGTTATAAACTTAGAGAGTTGCTTGTGTAACAGGATTTGTTTTAATATACATTTTCTGAAGGATTAGAAGCCTGAAACTCAAAAGTATGTCATTATTTAGTGACTACAATTCTGAGATCATCCCAGTGATTTGCCAGAGAGAAAGAGGAACAGGCAAAAAATATGAGCCAATTATCTGGACATTATGCAAAAATATGCACAGTTGAGAGGATTATGCAGACAGCTTACTACCACTCCCATGATTCAAACCATGGCAGTATGTGCTAACAATGCAACAATCTGAGTTTCATCAGAGTGAGCTATTTAGAAATGGCTATCTAGACCTTCAGTGTTTTCTGTCTAAGTCTCTCTTGGTTGTACAATCTGACCTTGTACTTACAACAGTCTTATACAGACATTCCTAGACATATTTTATGTAGCACAGTGTGGGTAACAGTGGTTAACACACCATTACTATTCAGAGAATGCAACACTAAATGCCATACAATACCACAGTAAACACAACCAGTCCAGGATTTAGAACTTTATTGCTGGGGAGTTACAGTTTTATTTAAATATCACCTATATGGGACCATTACTGTCATATTGTCTGGTTTATTTAGTATAACCCATACACAGTTTTTATACTGCCAGGTGACTTTCTACTACTTTATATTTATTTGGTATGACTACTACAAGCAGGATTGTTACTCACCAGCCTCACGATGCAGCCTTTGCAACCTACTGGCATGGGCTTCCTGATTCACGGCCCACTCAGCTGCAGCTATAAAGGGAATAGAGAAATATTTAGGCATAACTATCCATCACATACACAGGCTGGACTTTGGTAAACAGTTATTGATATGAATACTTACATACTGCTGGGACATCACCCCTCTGCCTTGCTTCTTGAACCCACTCATCCAAGAGCTCCCTCCTCCTCTGCTTCAAGTCAGCATAGTGGTACTGGACCTGCTCACCAGTCCGAGGGATACCAATGGTACTGATGAGATCACGGGCGAGACAGTCCCAGGCGTCCGCTCTATATTGGGAGCCCTGGTACTGTCCTTGCAGCAGTCTCTCATCGTGGTTTTTTACCAGGTGTCCTACCATGACCTTGGACTCCTGTATGCCCTAGCACTGCACCTGGAAGTGCATGCCCTCACCAACACCTGCCATATTGCCTACAGTGGGAAGCTGCAACCAGTTATGAGCTGTATTCTCACCTGCAGGGTTTAAATACAGCTGATTTCCTGCCCTTTGCTGTGATTGGACAGTTTTGAATATGCTGAGCTGTGCTAAGCTACGGGCAAACCTGCCTAGCTAAAGTTGGCAGTGCTTAAAGGGGCAGGTTCAGCATTGCTTACCAATGGGCAAATCCACTTAGCTGGGCTATTCATTGCTTAGTATTCATATGTACACAATGTTTACAACCAGTCAGTAAAGCTGTGCAATGCTTAGCATTGCTTATTTTCTATTTTATAGACTATCTGCTGTATGGGATTTAGTCATCATTCATTACATATTATAAATGTATTTACTGTCCCTAACATCCCTCAATGTGCTTTCATTACGTTTATTCATGTTTGACTATACTGTATGGGGCACTTGTGTTTATATGGGGTTTTCACAACTTTATTAAACTGACACCTCACATCTGGACCTACTACAGTACACTGGTTAACAAATATATGTTATTTAGTAGCTAATTATACTACTTTCACATGTCAAATGCAAATTAGTTACAGTGGGGATCAAACTGGGAATGGCTGCTTACATAGCATATGCTCTAACCACTACACTATTGCAGTACTGCTTATGTTGGAGGTGTCTTGCTATTTAACTTCTTGTGCTGTTTAAGCTGGACTAACTGTAGCTAAGCAACTGGCACAGCTGCGCAGCTATGCTTAAACTTTATTGCATGTATAAAAAAAAGTATTTGTTGTGTTTTATTATTTGTACCCTTCAGAATAGTCATGCTTATGCTGAACCTGTTATTCTATCAACTTTCTGCTTTGTGGGACGATTGTCCCTTATGGCTTTATCCACATTCCTTACTCTGACAAGTTGGGAGGTGTGCACTATGTGCTTATGATACATGTGTTATTCTATCAACTTTTGCCTTGGTAGGGACAATTGTCTCTTATGGCTTTGACCAGATTTCTTACCCTGATGGGTTGGGGGTGTTATGAGCATTCTCGCTCATTTTAAATTGCCGAACACCAATTCTGGTGTGCAGGGAGCATGTGTATTGTGAGAGCACTGCTCTCAGACACACACCCTGCACTTGCACACAGAACCATATCCATTTAACAGCACGGCAACACACCTTCATGAATATGCATGGTGTGCTGCTGTGTTACATGAGAACGGTCCCTTCTGTGCAGGAATAATTCTTTCACGGAAGTTTGCTGAATCCAGGGGGATGTTTTTTAATGTCTATTAATACAGCTTGATAACCTTTGTATAAATGTAAATTTGCCTCTGTCACAAGTGATAATTCAATAAAGGTGTTTTAAAAAAAAGAAAAGTGCTACAGTCTAACTTGTGCAGTTATTTTCATTCTTAAAATAACAGGTAAATGCATTGCTGTTTATGTTTATTTTATTTTATTTATTTTATTTATGTCTATTTACACCATTGCTGCATAGGTAATTGTGAGGGCTGGTCTGGCCAATACACATTTTGGTTATCATGGAGAAGCCTTAATCTTAACAACTGCCAGTAAAATTGAGGTGTTTTATATACGGTAATGTAAGAGCTATTTTTTAAATTCTTTTCAGTTGTACTTACCTTTACAGAAATGAGGACTATTTTTAAGAAATGTATCCAAACGAAGGAAAACAAAACAAAAGGCAACACATACATGCTGCAATGTATTTCCCAACAACTATTTCTGTTCTGCAGAAAAACTGCAGTGAACACAGGCAATGTGTGTACTTTAGATTCAAACATTTATTAATCAGTATAAAAGTAACCAACCATCATTTGTTACAAAAAATGGTAAATCTGACTTCAGTTCACCCTGACAATGGAACAACCACTGTATATTAAATACAACACAAGGCATCAAAACCGGATAATAACAATGTCAGCTCCTTTTAGAAAGCAAGACAAAGCAATGCACATTGCTATATATTTTAGTAATACTGTGAATCAAGGTATTCTCTACAACCTGCGTCTCTTGGTTTTCATGGATGTGAAGCAGCAGAGTACAAAATGTCGCCAGCTCATCCTGTGCTACCTGTTGAACCACAATGCACTCTTCCAGGTATGAAGGTATCATATGCACCTTAGTGCCATCCATTACCTTTAAATGTTTCTATGTTCTAGACCAGCAGGCTTCAACCACATTTGAATTCCTTCTGGTAATGAAGTTAACAGAATTCTGGGAATGACTGATAATCTAGTGAAGGTAATTCATCCAATCACTTCCAGCACGGCCCCTGTAGGTTGCCCATTCTTCTATGATAACAGTAGTGCCAGGTAACACATGAGCTTTGATAGGGCTATATTAATTCGTAGAACAGCATGTTAATCAAACAGCTTTTTGTCGAACTCTACTTATCAAACTTAACTTTAATCGAAAGGCCAAATCATCTTAACATTATACATCGATCAATGATGGCTGGCCAACATCAAGGAAGCCGAACGGAGCAACGGAGGACTTATTTACCTGTAACTTAGGTATAAGGAAACCTGCCCTTTCCCCACTGCAGTGCAGTCTTGGAGTTGGTTGATAAAGTGATCTACTAGATTATGAAAAGTGTGTTCACTGTGATAACATTTCTGCAGGACTTCAGCATACAAACCAGAATGAAGGCCTGCTCCTGCTACAGTCACCAAACATATCTTTATGCACATAAGAAGAGTGCAGTATGGAATTAAACATCAAAAACCTGTCAGAGTAAAATGGGTCTGTTGACAGGTACTTTTCAGAAAGAGCAGGATTCCTCTAAGGATGTTGATACCTTCGATCCATGAGTTGGCTTGCCAGAATCCAATAGGAAAGATACCAGATTCTGTTTATGTTCAACCTAGAACAGTAGTAAACTCATAGTTTCTACATGATGTCTGCTCCTAGAAGCTATTAAAGGATCAAATAAAATTGGAAAAGTGATCCAGAAAATCAGTAGAAATTAAGAAAGTTGTGAATTATAAACACTACAAAGAAAGACAACTAGAAGTCGAAGACAAGTGGATGTTTGGGATATATGGACAGGACTCAAAAGAAAGATGTATGTGCTTTGTGCTGCATCCCCCTGCTCCACCTTAGTAATGCATGCTAACCCTAACCTGCCCCTGCCCTTAACCCTTCCCCATATCTAAATAAATAAAAAAAAAAAACCTTCCCATAACACAACCACTACACAAGACAGCTCGAACACTCACTATGCAAACACACAAAATACACTAAATCTATCCCCTAACCTAACCCAAACCCTATCCCCAGATGCTTGCAATCATACACACTTAAACCATCCACTTACCTAACCTTTACTCTAACCCTAACCCATACACATTTACAAACACATACAGCTACTACACATCCCACTTACCTGTTTTGATGCAACACACTAATTAATGATAAAATGACTGTTCGATGAACCAGATGTTCGACCTTAAAAACACCGTACTTCTACCTGTCAATGAAGGCATATGACAATCAAACCAATTGCAACCATATATATGAGTGTATAAAAACGATAGCGAAACACTTGCAACAACTTGTACCGCAAATGGTTAGGTCCTGATTCTGATCACAAAAGTAGTATCGTTATTTCGTTATTCATTTCAGTAACGGCATTCAGAAATGCCAGTACTTCACTAGAGGCTGATTTGCATCTCCTGATCACACCTCCTGGGTGGCTGGTCTCTTTTCCCTATCCTAGCTATATCTCTGATATACACTATCTCTATCTATATCTAACTATCTATCTCTATCTCTCTAAAAGCTCATAATCTTGAAATTCAAAATACTGAAGCCAAAATCTTGAAAGTTCAGAATACTAAAAACTCAAAATACTGAATTTCATAATAATGAAAAAACAGAGTACACCAACACTTGCAAATAAGAAAACATATTACTCTTCTCCAACTATTACCAGGGGGGCAAACTTCACTGCAACCCCCATGCGGGGGGCTGCACCCCCCACATCCCCTGCTACTTAAATATATCCACTCCAAGATTGCACTCCACAGACGAAAATGGCAAACATACCATTATGTGCTTCATGAGTGCCTGCTGTAACCTTAGTCATGTTCCCCTAGTCATGTTTAATTTTCTATACCACAACATAACTCATCTTAGTGTAGTAAAGTGCGATCTCGGAGTTGATATATTTAAGTAGCAGAGGGTGTGGGGGGCCCAGATGGGGGATGCGGGGGTGATTGCCCCCAGCTAATAGCATGAGTAAACTAATATGCTTTGTCTTTTATTTGTTTCTCTATGTACTTCTGGTGGCATATAGTAAGTGTTACTATCCTGAAGTTTTTTTTAGTATTATGAAATTCAGTATTTTGAGTTTTCATTGTTTTGAACTTTATAGGTTTTGGCTTCAGTATTTTGAATTCAAGATTTAGAAGCGGACCCATATATATATATATATATATATATATATATATATATATATATATATATATAGATTCACTTCATAATCTCGAAATACTGAAACATTGAATTTCAGTATTTCAAAACTATGAAACCGAATCCACAAAACACCGAAACTACAAAACCCTGAGCCCAAAATCGTGAAATTCAAAACACCAAACAAACCGCATACACTACACCATACATACACCACAACACCCACATCGCAACATAAACAAACAAAAACTACACACATACACAACTCATACACACATAAGCAGGGGGGCAAGCTGCCCTGCACTCCCATGTGGGGGCTGCTCCCCCACCCCCTACTTATATATACTAACTCTGAGATTGCACAAACAGGAAACAAATGCAAACTCACACATGCACATTCTCCAGTCCCTCACACACACCTCAAACATATCAGCACACTCAAACACACTCTAACCCCCACTCAAATCCCTTACAAAACACTCAACTGACAAAACACCTAGATCCACACATGGCACCACGTACCATAAACACACAATCCCAGACATCACGTAGCATATGGCCATAACTGCGAATTCGAGATATTTGAATTTGCGATTATAAACTTTTGCTATTTTAAACATTTGGGTTTATAGTCTCAAGATACTGAAATTCGGCATTTCAGTATTTTGAGATTATAAATGGCTCCCATATATATATATATATATATATATATATATATATATATATATAGCTAGATAGATATATATATATATATATATATATACACACACACATACATAAAAGAGAGAGTGTATATATATATATATATATATATATATATATATATATATATATATATATATATATATATTTATATACATATAAGAGAGAGAGAATATAGTGAGAGAGCATTTTAAAGACAGTGGATACAGAAGCTGCTGAAAATATAGCTTTATTTCAGTTCACAAGTTGATCGTTTCAAGGCTGAAAAAAAAGTTTAAACAATATATATACTTTGATCAACAGAAAATTATGTGCATGAACAGTTTTATCCATATTTTAAGTCTAGATACACAGCAAACTCCTGTTCTAGAAAAGGTGAAGTTGCTACAGACTGTGAATGATCCTTTTTCCCATCAAGATCATTCAACTCCAGACTCATGATTATACATTTTTTTCTGGAGCTTCACACTCTAAGTAGTTGGAACATCTTCCCTTCCCTTCCTGAGAATCACTCTCCAAGAATTAAAACCCACCTCCAACTGAGGCATAATGACAGCATCCAAGTAAACATCATGCCACTGCACAAAGGTGGCACATCTACAGAGTTTAATAACTACAGACAAATAGCAATTCTCTCCCCCTCTCCAAAATAAAATGCATCCATATGCAGCTGATACAATACCTGAATCCAAATAACCTGCTCTCAGAAACATAACTTGGCTTTAGTCCCCAGCACAGCACCACTACTGCTCTACTGCATTTTACCAATATAATAAACTGACATAGAAATGATGGTCTGCTTGTGTCAGGCATGTTCTTAGACTTGACAGAGGCATTTGATACTGACTCGCACCAGCAACTGCACATTCAACTCTCTTGAACTGGACGTTCACAAGACTCCTTGTCATAGTTACTTAGTTACCTATCTGAAAACAAACCAACTCATCCTTTAAACCAGTTTCAACTAGGTGTCCCTCAGGGCTCTATCCTGGGTCCTCTTCTATTTAATATATTTATTAATAACCTTCACAACTCCACTTACCATACTAGTTTAGCTCAGTATGCAGATGACTCAGTATTAATATTTGCAGCCTCAACAATAAATAAGCTCCAAGACATGACCCAAAAATCTTTCTGTTCTGTAGAAACCTGGCCCGAAGAATCAAACTTCTACTCAAACCCCAAAAAACTAAGTTTGTAGGTTCATAGGTTCAAAGGTAGGTACTAGGCTATTGGCCCTAGGGCCTATATAAGCCTAGCCAAAGGTACCCTGGCTTTCGCCACCCAAGAAAATTATCTTCCTGTGCCACTGTCGAGCAGAGCCACAGATGTGATCCCCGGGGTGAATTTCCTATCTCCCATCCAATCATCAAGATTTTTCTTGAGCAGTGTTAATGAGGAGCTTTGTTTGATATAGATAGGTAGTTTGTTCCAGGGTATGGGAAGTCTCTGGGACAGGAATCTATCCCTCCAGCATGTTCAGTTTATTGTGGTGACGAGGTTTAGGTCCCTAGAGCGTGTAGCTCGTAGGGATTGGGATTTCTTTAAGTGGATCATGTCTAAAAGCTCTGGGTTTGACATAGCTTTCTCTGTTAGGCAGAGATCGCCTCTGAGTAGGCGATATACAACGGAGTAAAGCTGCAGTTTTTTGAGACAGTCTGCATAGGGCATCTCTTTGAGGCTGGTAATCCTCTTATTAATGTGGCATTATTACTTCAAAAACTTGCCAAAATTGAAAGCAATCTTTCACCACAAAGTCAACAAATAATACTGCCACTGAAATTGTAACTAAATAAAATCTAGGTGTTATAGTCGATGACAATCTCAAATATGACCAGCATATACTGCACACTATTGAATCTATACACCAGAAACTAGGCTTCCTTTATAGGATTGCTGAATTCCTTACAGATACTGTAAGAAAATCTTTAGCCACTGCCTTCTTACTGCCAACTCTCTTATACACCGCTTGTATCTCAACAAACTTAAACAATACTCAAAGAAAGCCTCCTGCTACAATAAAATAGCTAAGTTTGCCACCAATCTCCGTTGGCCCACCATTGTCATAGCATAAAGCAATTAAACTGGCTTAAACTGCACAACTACCTAACATACTCACAACTACAATACACAAACTCATTCATCATCCAAAAAAATGCCCTGCACTGAAAAACATATTACTGTCCTACTGTCCAGCAAGGCACCTCCATTCTAGTAACAAATTCTTCCTACTCACAAATAAGTCAAATAATATTGCAGGAGACTTGCTGTACTCCCAATATGTTGCTAAACTCTGGAATAGTATCCCCACACAAATAAAACTCTCTGATAAACCCAATAGTTTTAAACCATTGCTGAAACAACACCTTTTGTACATGCTCATCACCAGGTTAAGATTTTGTATTTGCCATACAATACTCTACAAATATTCTCCTTAAACAGAATACTGTCAACCTCTCATGGAAATGACAAAATAATTTTTAACTGCTGCCTATACAATCCATTAAGTTGCATGTGGGCTTTCTCTTTAGTATTTTCTACCCCGTAAAATCTTAGAATGTATAAAAATAAGTACTTTATGTGTAACTACTGTATGTGTATAAATATAAATACAAATGTAACTACTCTTTGTTTAACTGGAACCAAGTATAATGCAATGTAAACAAATGGAGCTTTTCTCTTCAGCCCTCTGCTAAAAATTGGTACTGCCCAGTCTGACTTTCCCAGTAAACAGATAGATAGATAGATAGATAGATAGATAGATAGATAGATAGATAGATAGATAGATAGATAATGGTTTTCAGTGGATTCATAATCAGCCATTATCCCAATATGAAGGAATTTCTCCTTTAGCTAATATATAGCATTTCCTGACTGCTCTTAAAGAAACAGCATTATTTGTGTCACATAATAGCATTAATAATGTTTAAAGCCAAAATACTTAGAAATATTGCGTTCTAGTAAGAATGCTACACTATATTTATCTATCTATAACTATACATATATATATATATATATATATATATATATATATATATATATATATATATACAGAACAAAACAGCATAATTGTATTTTTGCTGTTTTGTTCTGTGTAGTGTGATGTATGAGTTGATATATTTAAGTAGCAGGGGTGTGGGGGTCCAGCCCCCCATGGGGGGTGCAAGGGAGCTTGCCCCCCTGCTTATATTTGGAGAAGTGTAATACAGTTTGTTTTTTATTTGTTTCTGCATGTAGTTGTGCTAGAATATAGTACATGTTGCTTTCCGATGCCTTTTCAATATTATGGGATCAATGTTTAGAATTTTCAGTGTTTTGAATTTGTATGTATATATATATATATATATATATATATATATATGTGTGTGTGTGTGTGTGTGTGTGTGTGTGTGTGTGTGTGTGTGTGTGGTGTGTGTGTGTGTGTGTGTGTGTGTGTGTGTGTGTGTGTGTGTGTGTGTGTGTGTGTGTGTGTGTGTGTATATATATATATATATATATATATATATATATATATATATATATATATATATATATATATATAGCTTTCAACCCTGCTTATATTTGGAGAAGTGTAATATGGTTTGTTTTTTATTTGTTTTTGTATGTAATTGTGCTGACATACATTAATTGTTGGTTTCCTATGGTTTTTCAATGTTATGGGATTCAATGTTTTGAATTTTCAAGGTTTTGGTCTCAATGTTTTGAATTTCAATGTTATGGGCTTTCTATCCTCTAAAGTGAATCCCTACACACACACACACACACACACACACACACACACATATATATATATATATATATATCTCTATATATATATATATATATATATATATATATATATATATATATATAAAGTGAATAAAGCACTTCAGTTTTTGTATACTTTTTTATATAAAACATAAAATGGAAAAACAGCATAATTCTGGTTTATAAAAATGTCTCCATAAATAACTTCTTTCATTTCCCAGTTGTTCCTCAGCTTAAGTTATGCTACTGAGGATTGTCCATTACCAGACCTCTATTGCTTTCTAATCACAGACATGCCCACATTTATGATCCTGGTATTCCAGAGACAAGATTTCAGTATCTTTTCAAGTATATTCACAGACAACATCCTGGTATTTTAAGGATTCCTCTGGTCAAGTTACTGATTGAAATTCCCCAAGGATCTCTATGGTTTTATAACTCCCTGTCAATGAGAGACAAACATCTCTGCCAGCTAGGGCTATAGCCCTTGCTTTTAATGTCTTCTCAGACGTTATCTTAGATTATTCTGTACCACTGCATGCTTTACCATAATATTTAGTATACATATTGCACAAATACATTTACACCACACTATACAGTGTATACGCACCAGGTTATCAGGGACCTGGGGACCCAGGTTGACAGTGGCCTTTCCTTTGACACTCACGTTGCTAAAGTGGTTAGAAAGACCTTCTACATTGCCCACCTGATCATGAAGGGATTCACATCCAGATCTAGTGAGGTCATTGTTCCCCTGTACTCTTCACTTATCAGACCAATGATCGAGTACAATGCCCCATTCGGGATGTATCTCACCCGACATCTGCAGCAATTGGAGAGACCCCAAAAGTTCCTCACCAAAAGGATAAAGGGACACCAAAATCTGTCATATGCTGCCAGATTGAAGAAACTCCAGCTCTATTCAGTTGCATACCGTCTGCTCAGAGGTGACATGTGCCTGACATACAAGGCCATGTCCAACCCGGAATTAATGGACATGCTCCACCTCAAAAAATCCAAATCCACCAAAACCACTAGAGCAAGTGACTTAAACCTTAGCACAGATATAAATAGGACGTGCTGGAGGGATAGATTTATCACTCAGAGACTCCCTATGCTGTGGAATAAAATCCCGGTCCATGTGAGGCAGAGCACCTCGCTGGCTCTATTCAAGAGAAATCTTGACCTGTGGATGGGAGATCGTAGGTTTATCCCGGGAATCATCTCTGTGTCACTGCTTGACAGAGGCACAACAAACTAATGGGCACAGTATTTTTTCATATAAGGGGTGGCGTAAGCCACAAAAATTTGGGCTAGGCTTATAAATGCCTTAGGGCAGATAGCCTAGTATAAACCTATGAACCTATGAACCTATGAACTTCTAAACAGTACATTAAACAACATTTTAATAGTAAATAACACTTTAAATAGCATTTAATAGTTTCTAGTACTCTTTGTGTCACAGTTGTCCCATTTCCAACATAGAATCCACAATAGGAATGGGTTATAGGACCTAGAAAACCATCATTATTGGCATTCTTATTGCTTGGCATATGTTTGACTGTAAATTTGAAGATTTACAGGGTAAATTTCATTTGCCTAGTTTGTTGCTAACATCCTTCTGTTTATGCAGCCATTGTGGGGTGCATGGTCAATTACTAATGTGAAGGTATGGCCCAGCAACTAGTATTGTATTGTAGTGAATATCTGTTTACTGGTAATGAGCCCCTACACTTTGGAACAGTATTGCACTAACCACCTGGAAAGGAGAGATCTCACTCCTACTTAAGATGCACTGGTGTAGACAACAAAGGCATTACTGAAGTCAGAGGTACCTTTTGTAAAGTCTGTTAGAGGCAACGCTGTGGTAGCAATATTGGATGCGAACTTCCTGTAGCAGCCTGCTAGCCATAGGAATGCTTTTACTTCATGTTTGCCACTGGTTATTGGCCAGTTCTTCATAGCTTCTATTCTGTCTTCTTGTGGTCTGTTTATTACTCTCTTAATCACATATCTTAATTATCTGTTTTTTGGCCATACAAACAGTAGTGTAGCAAGAGTTGGGCAAAGGGGAATATTGCCCTGGGTACAAAGTGTTAGGAGTTGAGATCAAGTGTTTCTGTGCCTATCCTGCAAAATGTTGGTACAGAAAGACATTTTGGTGGGGTTTTTTTCTCTTCTCTTGAAGAGCTAAGGAGAGCATGGATCAGCAGCTGCATAAGAAGCAGATGCACTAACTGGATTTCTGCAGTCAGTCAAAGTTGTTTTTTGCTCTTGAAGAGCTGAGTAGGGATATGGATTTGGCTGTAAAGCAGCCAATGGATGAATCAGCTTCTTGCAGTTAGCCAAAGTCCATTGTTTTGTTTTTGCTCTTCACTTGAAGAGCTAAATAAAGTAGGGGATACTTAGGGGAATGGCACCGTGCATTAAATGAGCTTAAGGGACTGGCACCGAGCATTAGATGAGCTTAGGAGACTATCACCGGGCATTAGATGAGCTTAGGGGACTGGAACCGAGCATTAGATGAGCTTAGGAAACTAGCACTAGGCATTAGATGAGCTTAGGGGACTAGCACCAGGCATTAGATGAGCTTAGAGGACTGACATCAGGCATCAGATGAGCTTACTGGCACTGGGCATTAGATGAGCTTACTGACACTGGGCATTAGATGAGCTTAGAGGACTGGCACTGTGCATTAGATGAGCTTAGAGGATTGGCACTGGCATCAGATGAGCTTACTGGCACTGGGCATTAGATGAGCTACATCCAGCTCTGCTTATAAATCCTACTTTTGGTAGCATGATCTGTAAGATATAACTGCCTTAAAGAGTCCAGCACAGCTTGTACTATGAATTAATGTGAATCCCCATCTTCTGAATAAATTACTGTGTTATTAAGGTATGCAGCTGAGTACCTGGCATGAGGTTTTAAAACTTTATGTCTGAGACTTTGAAAAAAGGCAGGAGTTCCACAATGTTTACAGGGTAAGACAGCATACTGAAAAAGAACTTCAGGAGCTGCAAAATGTTATCTTCGTTTCTGCTCCAGGAAAGGGGCCTCTGTCAGTACTTTTTATTTTTAATTATTTATTTCATATTTGTTTACAGGGACATTCCAACTGTGATAATATCCCATTTTCAGTGGAGGCCCCAGGAGGAAACCTTCACATTGACATAATATGGTTATAGTCAAATAAAGTTTTTACAAAGCTTACTACAGAAGAATGACATATTAGCTAAGTAAACATTCAGCTTTTCCCTATACAGTATGAACCCATACATACATAGTGCAAATATTTATACAGCTGTAACAAGCTGAAAAAGAGCATTGTCAATAGATAAAGTATTCACAAGTTGCAGTTCATAGAGATGACATTAAATTCACTAAGTATCCTCTTTGGAACAGAGATGACAGGACAATATAGCCTTTGCAAAAATACTTCTTGATCAGAATAAGGGTGGTCAAAAGAGATGATCCTCTTGCAGCCTTGGGGAAGTGTCAAATACAGATACTTTATTCAGCTTCCGTAAATCATTACAATATCTTGTGGAGCCAACCAGCTAAGGGACCAATATGATCAGACTATTCCATTCACTTTGGGACTTGTCAATAGTTCTCAGTTTAAGAATCTTTTTCACAGGAACTCTGGTACCCTGTTCAGTTTAAGATTTACTTTCCCCTCTGCTGCAGTTTCAACATGATGCTGAATTATTTTCTGTCAGGCAGCTCAGAAAAAAAAGTATTTACTTCTCAGTAAGAACTATTTTACTTCTTGTTTCTGGGCCTTTGCCAGAGTTTTGTCTATTTTAACAGCAGGAATGGAGTTCCCTTGGGCCATACTACTGGTATCTCTATCAGCTCTTGTGGGTTTAACATATTTGTGAAAAATCTGCACTGAAGTTCTCTTTTCAGTCTGTCTTATTTCATAGTTCACTTTGTTCATTTTCTGTACCATCTGAAAGGGTCCTTGCCTTCGTCTTAGGAATTAATTTTTACAAAAGGGAACTCACACGTTCCCCCTGTTTTAAACTGATTGAGTTTGGCGTTCTTGCTCTATTGCATTTCATTTGCCCTTTGCATATGTTCCTTAACCATTGGCATAAGAATTCTTAACCTATCTTGCAAATTTGTAAAGTGTACTGTTACAATTTTGAAAGGGTTTTTTTCTCATCCTTCCAAGTCTCCTTTGACATGTCCAGCAAGTATCAGGGACATCTCCAATACAATGACTCAAACAGGGTATACCCTTTTGAAGCTTGTGGTACCTCTCTTACAGCAAGCAGGAGGTAGAGAAGTAACTGACCCATTTCTTATCATCCTGAGGTGTAGCCCTTTTGAGTATGGACTACAGATCCCGTTAAGTGCTCCAGTAACCCATTGGTTTGAGAATGGTACACTGAAATCTTTAACTGTTTTACTTTAAAATACTGCCAGTTTTGTTGCATTACCTTGAACATAAATGGTTTCCTTAGTTCAGGAGTATTTCTTTAAGTTTCCTACCCTAGCGAAAGTTAAAACTAGCTCTTTGACTATCACCTTAGCACTGGCCATTTGCAGAAGTAGTGCTTCTGGAAATTTGGTAGCATAAGCAAAATGTTAGGGGCCACAGCTGAGAGGCTGGTGTCTGCATTTTATTTCTTTCTTTCTTTATTTATTTTTGTTCTTCAGATGAAAAGCTGGGAGATGTAGATTGGTGGAATTACTGTAGGAAATCAATCGGCTTGCAATAATATCCAAAGACTTCTTTTCACTCTTTTTGAGAGCAGGGGGTATGTGGAGTTGATGGGACATGATTGGCTAAATCACTGTATTATTTATTTATTTACTTACTTTGCTTTTTTGTTCTTCACTTGAAGTGCTGGAGTGGGGGTGGGGGGTATGTGGATTGGTTGCTGTACTGTAGAAGCCAATCGACTTTCTGCAATATGTAGAAGTCCTTTTTTAAAGGGTGTGATTGAGAGGCTAGCTCTGCATTGTTCTCTTGTTTTTTTTTTTTTTGCTCTTCACTTGAAGAGTTGAGTAAGTGGGGTGTAGCTCAGGCTCAGGTTCATGGGATCGGCACAGGACACTAGTTGTGCCAGCTATGCCTCTGCTTGGTAGCATAGTTAGCATTCACTATAATGTATGGTAATTATCACTAGACTTCACCGATGGGCCTACAAGGTGCATGACTTTCTGCTGAAATCAGACCTCAGTGATATGCATAGATATCATCAAGCTTGTAAACCCATTACATGGTGCAGTACTTTGACACTCTGGGTGAGCTGCATAGACATCCTCAGAGTCTTTTATTATACATGGTAAATAAAACCTATGTAAAATTCTAGTTTTGGTTTTATCCAACCCTAAGTATCCTCCAAAAGTATGACCGTACCAATTTCATCACAAGTGTTCTGAAAGGTTTGGGACTAACAGCTGGTGTTATATTCTTAGTCTTCACTTACGCTGTATAAGTAAGTCCTTCAGCAATTCAAAATAAGGCTATTGGACGAGGCCACCCTGGTCATATGTTAATCCTTTCACAACCTCCCATTATGCTTTAGAAATTTGTCATTGCTTTTCTGAAACTCTGCTAACTGAAGAGAATTTCATCTTTATACTGACATAAAGTGAAGGGTTTAGTCTCTTCATCTACAGATACAGGTATAGATGTTTCATCTTCTATTTCTTCCTCTGTAAAAGGCAAATTATAACTGTGACTTTCTTATGCTTTTGGTTTTGTCAGTTCTTTAACTTTTATTTCAGTAATTTCTGTTTCTATAAGTACCTGTTCCTGAGTGCCCTGATTCTGACTAACCCTCTGTTTGGATCTTACAGGGAAAACCTAGGGGGTCAGTTCAGGTTCTATTTCTTCTCTTTGTGAGTTAATAAGTATGGGTCTTTCTCCCTCTGTCACCACACTGGCATTCTTCATTTCTTTAGTGGTTAGAATCTTTTCACCGGGTTCCATTATGTGCACTGTGAGTATCTCACTGACTTCTTTCACTAACGTAACAACTGGGACTTTTAGGTAACAGACAGGTCCTTCTTTTCCTTTCTGAGAAAGACAGGTGTTAGTGCATTTTGGAGTTTCTACAACTATCTTGTTTAGTTTACTTTATCAAGACTGTGTATTTTTAACATTGTGCCAGGCTGCTGTTACCCTCCCCGGTTCTTAATAAAAGAATATTCAGAACTGTGTGTTCTCAGTGTTGTGTCACGCAGCTGCCTCCATTCTCCTAGAGGTATAATCACGACACAGGGTATCTAACTTTGTTCCCTCCACACACAATTTCCACACTGCTTTGAACTAAGGAAAATCTTGACTTATTATAACATCGTGTGTTACATTAGGTACTAAAGTTACAAGATGTAGTACTTTATTCAGCATCATCTGAATTTCTACATGTGCTAAAATGTCTTCTTTCTTATCTCAAAGAACATGTTACTTCCACCTTTCTCTTGTTAAATGTGTTATACTCACAAACAAAGGGTTCCTCAATAAGTGTAACTGCTCTCGGAATCTAAAAATGCACTCATCTTGTTCGTTCCCCACCAGTACTGTAGACTTAGGTTAGGCAGCAATGGCAGAGAGTTGCTATGCTGGTTTTACTGTTCTAGAAGTTATTTTATCCCAGTCCATCAGTACAATTTCATTATCAATATGTTGCTTAGAAATCACATTTTTGAAAAGCACAACTTTTTAATTTCAGTTACAAGCAACTTATTTAAGCATAATATTTTTAGGTATAGTTTTAATTAAACAGTTTTTAGCACTTTACCCTCTGCTCCCACATCTAAAATATACTATTTTAGTTCATATTCTCTGGGTATTCACACAGATCTGCCCGTTTCTAGTTATATGGTTAGGCTATTCACTTCTTACTGTTTCATTAGCTAACATTCTTTCAGTTAACACAGCCCATTTATTAGGCTTCTTAGGTAATTCTGAAAAGCTCATTTACATAAATTATTTGGGAGCATCCCCTTGAATTTATCAACAGCTAAAATAGTTATAATTTTGCTTTTACTGCTTTCTAGCTATAAGTTGAAAATAGACTTTAGATAAGACATTTATGCTTTTACCATTTTATTGGTATTAAATGTTCATTTTTTGAATTTTGTGGCTTGTGTTTCAGGAGACACCCTATCCCTAGCTGGAAGTTCTATTTTAGATTGTGATACTCCAAGAAATTCATTGATCTGTTGATTACATCCACTGTTATTTGGGAAGACAAAGTTCAGTTAAACTGAGCCCAATTTTCCTAGATAGCATACCTCTAAAAAGCAACATAATATGGTTCAATGTCATCATTTTTGCAGAGTTTTTTTAGTGGTGGCAGTTTTTTTTTCCTTTATTTGTGTCTGCTATTTTTTTTTTTTTTTTTGGTGGGGAGTGGTCAGTATAGTTTCTATCATGTATCTGTTCTTGGAAACTAATTAAAAAAAATCCATAGTACCACTCCTGCTAAAAGACCATCATGCAGTGAATTATGTTTGTGCTGCTGTACTGTAGCCTCCATAATTTATTTCCATTTTGAAGGTCAAAGGGATAACAGCTCACTCACTGGTGGTGGGTTGGTATAATGGTTAAGGTATTTATCTCACTGTCACAAGGTACAGGGTTTGATTCTCACCTTTAAAAGGGAAATTTGTCAGGCTTAAAAGTAGCCGCAAGGGTAGCTAGCCTAGTACTTATCTATGAACCTGATGTCATTAATCGGATAGCATTATTCTACTTGTGCCTGGCCTACAGGGCAGTCCCTAACACTACCCTGATGAATATGTTGCACATCCGCAAGTCAAATGGCACAAGAGTCACTCGCTCTAGGGATCTTAACCTAGCCTGTGACATTAACAGAACATGCTGGAGAGACAGATATATCTCTCAGAGATTGCTGCTACTCTGGAATAAATTTCCAAATCTCAGCAAGCAGAGTTCCACAGTGACCCTGCTCAGTTTCAGCCTGGACAAATGGATGGGAGACTGTAAATTCACCCTGGTGGTGGCACACATGTCCATTATGGATAGGGGTAGTCATTTTTTATCATAGATGTGCTCTGTGAATTGCGTCCATCTAACCAAAGACAACTAAGGCAGCTCAGGATTAACATGGCTAAGCTTGTAGGGGCTCTAGAGTTGCTAGCCTAGTAACCTCCTATGAACCTATGAACATGAAAAAGATCATGTCTCTTTTGGCAGAAAAATTAACATCAAATGTATGTGCACTTGCAGGTTATGAAGTTGGAAAAAAAATAATAGTTTTATTTGGAATACCCAAATTATGTCTGTCAAAACCATTGCTGCAGTAAGTGACACACACTGGAGACAGCATTACAGCTTTACTGCACTTTATTACAGTTAATGTTAAATTAAAAACACATACTTCTGCTCTACAAACTAAAAGTCTTTTAAAAAAAGTTGCTGCTTCTGGTCTCTGTTTTTTTTTTCTAGGCAGAGAATAAACAAATTCCATATGATATACAAACAATAATTCACATTATTTAAATACAGACCAAATAGATTTTTTTCTTCTACCCTTACAAATAACAGATGCCTATCAGGAAGGACATTTAATAAATGATTAGGTTTTCCTACAGACACACATTTTGCAGTGCTCTTGAAAGAACTTTACAAGTACCAGAATTTAAATTCAGGCCAAGAAAGGGAGGTTTCCTGAGTTACAGTTTTAATGATATTCCAACTTTCTGACATAATGATAAAACAAAATGATTCCTTTTTAAGTATATATCAGCACTATCTCAAAAGAAAGCATCTGGCCTGACATGTTGCTAAACAAGTTACATCTGAAATTGCAGGAACTGCTGTCTTTCTTTTTAGTAAAAGTGATTCAATGTCATGGTGTTACAGGATTACAGATAAGACATTTTGACCAGGCAAAAATTAACCTATTAATACAACCTAATAAAAATAAAATAAAATAAATTATAATCTAATTGTATTACTCCATGTAAACTATAAGAATGGTATGAAATGGATTAGTGACGTGGGTTCCCAGGATGTCACCCACCTCACAGTGGGTTCATTGCATTTAACTGACATCTTTTCAAAGATAACTGAAACTTGACCAGGTTTATTTCTGCACATAAGCACTCACACAATGTTTTCCAAAATAAGTTAATGATATCTTTTCAGTACCAGCACTCCCTTCACTGTCTTTATAATAACATTGCCACCAGCTAGACCATTCTACCATATCAAAAGTACAATTAAAAATCACAATTATTTTTTTATCTCTAAAATGTACCAGCTGTTAAATATTTGCATGAGAGCAATAACATGAGCAGTAACTCTTTAAAAGTGGAAGTAAGCAGATGAGAAATTATCAAATTTAGCAAATGTCATCATATGCATTCTTCCCCCATCTGGACCTGACCAATGACTCTACCTCCTTCACCCAATTGACCCACTTTTTCCACTGTGGGGTGAGCGCAAGGCATCTGTACTTTAGGCAAGAATCCAACAATCCATTCATTCCTGCTAGGTGTGCCTTATTAGTTTTATTAGCCCATTCATTTCACCCTGTGTTGATAGTCAAGTCACAGGGAATGAGATAGCTTTCCAGTCTGGTGAGGTGGCCAACCTCCTCTCTGTGGTGAGTCACTGAACTCCACATTCATGCTGTTGACTACAGGAAGCATGCCTCCACATGTTCTCCTGGACCACGTGTGCAAGCAGCAGGTACTCACTGAGTAGTGCTCTCACTAGGTGTCATATACAAGTGGAGAGGCAAAACTGCCTCCCCTTCCCCCAGTATGAATAAGCTAGCAGTGGTCACTCACTCCCATCCTCCCTTGGTAGATCCTATGGCTACTAAAGCCATTTGTTGAATTCTGAGAAGTTACATCATAGCCATGGCTTTATCCTGCCACACCACAGAGCTGGCTTACCGTTATGCATATTAATATACCACCAATGGCAAGCTGAATAAGAAAGATATTTACTTTAAATAAATAGACTTAAGAAATGAATTTTGTAAAATCAAATATACAAGCAGTTCTAAATCTTCACAAAGAAGATACAAAGTGAATACTTTTAAAAGGACAAAGAGCATGCAGAAGTCTAGCAAACATTTTAAAGATGAATTGCTTCTATTTATGTCTGTCTTTAAAATCAAACAATTACATTCAGAGGTCATGGATTCTGGCTTGCACTCTGTCCAAAAATGCAATTTACCTCCATAGCCTAGAGGTTAGGCAGTGACTACTTGGCTAACAGTTTTTCTCTTTACTTAAAAAAGTCAAAGGTTGAATTTTCTTTTGTAGTTTATTTGGAATAATGCTCTTCCTGTTTGCTTAATCTTTGGCTTGGGTGGAGCAAGACCAAATAAGATAACAGACTTAGACACTGCAAATGTATGCACACCTCTGGTGAATAGGTTCAGTTTCTTTCGGTTCTACTGTACTTCTAGTAAGTCATTTAAATATTCAGCACAATTATATTCATTTTAGCATTGTATCTCTTCTGTACAGGATACAAGACAGCATTTATCAGGTGAAAGGGCCACCCATCAGTTGATTAGAAAGAACACAAGTAAGCTGTACCCTGAAGTTAAAAAAAAAATCATATTCACTCCTGGCCACTGTAACAAAAATAGATGTTCTTTTTGTGAAGGCAGAGGTCTAAAGATTGGGAAAATGTATTCATTTGATATTTTCACTTTTTGGAATCCATCTTGTTTCAAGATGGATCCTGACAGTTTAGGCCTGTCTTTGATGATCTATTTCCTGCCAACATGAATACTGTCAACAAGGATATTGCTATCTCCGGTGTAGAAACTGCAATATCCCTGTTGGCAATATTCATGGAAAGTTCCAATGTGGAATATCGGCACAGATAAGGGATCTGCAAATTCTTAGTAAACAGAATAATACAAAGGTGTTCTGTTTGATTTGGTCAATGGCTATAGTTTAACAGATACAAAATATGCTGCCTAGAAGCAATTATAATATAAATTAAGTTTCTTTACTTCAATGAGACAAAACCTTGATTGCTCAGTCTCCTATGTATCTGCCTTCTTTGCAATAAAATCAGACCTCTGCTTTACTAAATTGTGTTGCACTGAAGTTATTTTTGACCTTAATAGTTTGGTGCCATGAAGTCTCAGATCTTTCAATTCATTTGTGAGTTGCTCCACCTCAGGGCCCATTTGTGACAACTTTTATTTCTGGTGCACATTTGATGTGCTAGCACACAACTATATTTTCCACCTTCAACAAAGTTTGAAATCTTGGCAGGTAAGCTTTTGTTTAACAATTTTTATAATGCATTATTAAATTGTATGAGAGTGGATTAAAATTGTATGAGAGCAAGTTAAAATTGTGTGAGTGTGAGTTACAATAGATATATTTCTTATGAGAGTGAGTCTGATCACATATACAAGAATGAGAGTGGGTTTTTAATCATAGCTGCATATTATTACATGAGAGGAGCTTTCAATGCATAATTTATTTTATTTATTTTATTTTACATTTGTTGACTGGGATAGTCCGACTGGATACATGTCCATTTTCAGTGGAGGTCTGGGGAGCAAAGCTCCAAGGTAGAACATACAGTAAAAATCACAAAATGATTAAAGTTACACACAGTTTACAGGCTCCAGTTGAGCAAGCAGGTAATATAATCATACCTTTTTAAAACAGTGTTGACAAATTGACTAGGCAATGTAACATGATTACAGACTATAGAGGAGGATCTAGTTGGGTTTTGAACAAGGACATAGCCAGTGAGTTTTAAAGTATAGCTTGAGACTTTTTTGAACTGAGTAAGAGAGGGTTCAAGAGTAAGATCAGCAGGAAGAGAGATCCAAGTTTTGCCAACAGAGTTAGCAAACAGAGTCCCCAGCAGAGTTGTTGATTTTGGATGTTTGAACCAGTGTTTTTTTTAGAAGAGTGAAGTGATCTCAGGTTGCTATAAGGGTTGATGATATTTTTAAGTGCAGGTGCATTATCAGGGTGGGTGAGAACTTTATGGGCAATTATAAGCTGGTTGTACTGAAGTAGGCTAGGCCATTCTAGCCACCCCAGAAGATTTAGGTTGTGGCAGTGGTGGGTGCCTGTTGCAAATCTAGCAATATGGTTATAACCGCTGGAGAGTTTGCTAAGAGTGAATTTGTTCAAATTAGTAAGTAGAGGGGAGGCATAGAGAAGAGTGGAGAGTAGATGGGAATGAGCAATAGCAGTCCTAGCAAATGGAGTAAGGAAAGGTTTGATCTTATAGAGGGAGCCACGTTTTTTGTTAATGGTTTTGATAGTTTGATTGACATAGATATCAAATTTGAGGGTGTTGTCTGTTGTGATGCCTAAAAGTTTGGTTTGTGCATCTGGGGAGATAATGGCCCCACTATTAGATTTTATGGTAAAGAGAGGTGAGGAAGGCTTACAAGTGGGGGAGAAAAGAAGCAACTTTGTTTTGTTAGGGTTTAATATCAGCTGACGGTTAGAGAGCCAGTTTTCAACTATATTGAAAGTATTCTGGGTTAATGTCATTAGATCTGTCGGGGAGGTGGCTGAACAAATCAAGGTGGAGTCATCCACATATTGAATACAGCTAGCATTTGGGATGACAGTGGGAAAGTCATTAATAAAGAGCAAGAAAAGAAGGGGTCCTAGTGTGGAGCCCTGGGGGACACCTAGGGTGACGGGTAGACAGGCTGAAAGTTTGTCTATAAGAGTGGGTAATATTATTGTACTGAAATTACAATGGGTGTAAATATGGGTGCATTAAAACAGCCAAAGTTTGGGACTCCATACAGGCATATATTTAATAAATAAGGATGAGACGGCTGTAATTATTTGGTAAAGTAGTCTGAGCTCACTAAAAATGATAGTGCACTACAGTTCCCTGAGGGTGAAACTTTTGATAAGGTTATTTTATAGAATCCTAAAAAGAAACTTAAAAAGAAATGAAATAAAGTACCTGCCTCTTGTTGTTCAGCTTTTAATGGCTGGCAAGAATTCAAAAATAAGGAAAAGGAATCTGTAGTTAGAAGTCTGAAATATAATTCAGCTAGATTAAAAGCACAACTGCAGGCAGCTGACAGGATAGTGAATATATTACAGAAATGTGCAAAAGATAACTCTTGTGTTAGCTGGAGTCTTTATCTTTTAAAACAGCTAGAAAAGTTAAAAGCAACTCAACCATATTCATGTAATGGTGATGACTAGTCTTTAATTCCTTCAGCTTTCCCTCCCACTTATGACCATTCTGCTTCCCATGAATAGGGCCACTCTCCCCCTCCAGAAGATCAGGTAAGGGAGAGATTTACAGATGGCCCCCTAATATTTCTTACTTTCAGTACTTCTGCCCATTCCTAAGGATCAGTATGCAGCACTAGATTTCAGCAGCAGTGACAGTAACATGCTGTTCCATATTCTGATCAAATGTTAATGATGGTAGCAAATAAGGGTAGACAGGTATATCAAAATCAGAAGCATGCATCTGGGGCAAAACATACATATAAATTAAAATGGTTTGGCAATAAAAGTGCCCCTTCTAAGACATATATTCTACAGAAGTTTAAAAAGTTACACAGTTTCCAAAAATCATTGTTGGAGAACACTACAGTGGCATCCACCTCTTACAGCTTTGAGCATGCATCTAATTCAGATTTATCTTCTGACAATGACATCTACACCACTAACACACCATCTAATACTTAAATTCATCCTTTGAGCACAGTACCTAATCCTGCAGCAGCCCGGGACGGTGACACTGGATGTAATATAAGAACAGTCTGCCTGTGGACTGCAGTAGATTTCCAAACCATTGTGAATTCTTTCAGTCTCATTAAAACACACTCTCAGCTAAATATGATCAAATTTTAGAAGGACAACTGCAGTTACATAACCCTGCTGTTGAAGGCATGCAAACAGTTTTAAAAGTTTCATCACCACCAAATATTTTCAGAAAGATATGGGAAAAATTAGCTGTAAGTAATAATATTATTCCAAAACATACAGATGATGGATTTCTAACTTCAAGCCATAATTTACTGAAAGCAATCACTACAGCATGCCCTCCAACACCTAAATGGGCAAGAATTAAGGCAATTGTACAGAAAGAGAATGAATCTATTGATGTGTATCTCCAGCACAAAACAAACACATTCAAACCGTTTTCTGGATATTCAGATCCTACAGAGGGAGTGGCAGTCAGTGGGTTGTCAGCAGCCTCTGCAGAAAGCTTATTACCACCAATACAATGACATATCAAACCCGCGGTAGTGGTGCTGCGGTAGCATTGTCGCCTCACAGCAAGACATTGTCCCGTTCGATTCTCAGCTAGAGCGTCTTCTGTGTGGAGGCATGCGTGAATGGGCGTCCCTTCGTTGAAGGTTGTGTGTCAGGGCTGGTAACTCAGCACATAAAAATCCACTACCAAACATTAGTGGACTGGAGTTCCGCTGTGGCAACCCCTAACCAGGATAAGCCGAAAGACACAACAACAATAACATATCAAGGTTTGTCTCAAGTGGCCCATTCTAGGTGTTCATGAAATTGGTAACCAAGCACAATATGGGGTAGACAATATAGTCAGACAGGAAAAAGAACAACAAAATAAATTAGCAGATATTCAACTTCAGCAATTTAGTACTGATTCACAGGAAAAAGGGTTGGGGGAGGAAAAAAATCACAGAGGTAGAGGCAGATTTATATTATTTCCACAACAAGCCCCAGGACAATATCTGCAATTTTTTATCTTCTTACTGAACCACAGACTCAGCAGAGTGGGCCATGCATTAGTCCTTGTTTGGGTCTATATTAAATCAGCGAACATTTAAAATAGCAAACACTCATTTATTGACTATTCAAAAGCAAAAGCTAAGAATCTTGAAGACACGGAACAACAATTTTTTTTCCCAGGGAAAAAAAAATCGCTGTTCCACAAAAAAAAAAGTTCAAAAGACAAAATAAAATGGGGGCTTTGCCCCCCACACCCACCCTACTTAAATATACCAACTCCAAGATTGCACCATAGTGGAGGAAATGGCAAAGTCCCAAAAACAGCCCAGCGATTTTTTTCCCTGGGAAAAAAATCACTCTTCTGTGTCTTTGGGATTGTCAGCTTTAGCTTTTAAAGGGTCGATAAATCAGCATTCGCTATTTTAAGCATTCGCTGATTTAATATAGACCCCCTGTTTTAACTGCTGTCAGAGTGGACATTGGCACAATAAATGCCCTTTCTCTTAGCAGACAGACCCATCTTTTCAGCCTATCATTAAGCCAAATGTCTACGCATCACAAAAAGCAGAGAGACACCTTCCAACTTGGCGTACCACTTGGCAGTCACTAATGTGGCAGCAAGATCATTAGGGCAGCCATGAACATGGGACACAGCTACTTCCTTTGGTACCAGGCAACCAAGAAAGGCCTTTTGTTAATGTTAATATTACATTATGTAATTCTCCTCTTCCCTTTCTTGTTGACATGGGAGCAACTTGATCTATGATCACCTCATCAAATGCAGAACACCTTCTATTCTCCATGAAATCTGTTTGGGGCATAGAGATTTGAGGGGTTCCTTTGGATTACCCAGAGACAAAACTATTTCCATTCAGACAGGTCTTTTAAAAGAGCAACATGCTTTTATTGTAAAACATACTGCTCCTTCAAACCATTTAGATAGAGATTTACTGTGTAAATTATGATGTATTATATTTTGTACTCCGGACAGAGTACTCCTAGATATTCAAAATGAACTTTCCCTTAAGTCCGTATTCAGCTGATATTTGTGCAGATGAAGAATACACTCTTTTCAGAACTCAAATCAGAAAAGACCTCTACTGTAGCTAATTCGGAGGAACTGGAAACCATTCCTCTACAACTATGGACTACCTATGATAATGAGACAGGATTCGTCAAAGATGCCAAACTTGTAAGAGTTGTTTTAAAACCTTATGAGCACCTACCCATGGTAGCTTAGAATAACTATCAATGGAGGCAGATGGAATTGAACCTGTATTTCTACATTACATCAGCCAGAAGCCCATGTAGCACACCTATTTTGCCATTTAAGAAACCAGGCAAGAACATCTATAGGTTTGTACAGGTCTTAAGAGCAGTTAATGTTATAGTAGTATCAATTTTTCCTGTAGTGTCCAGCCACATCACAATACTAAGTTCTATTCCACTGACATCCACCATCTTTTCAGTGATAATTATTTCCTCTGCTTTTTCTCTGTTCCTGTGTACCAAGACAGCCAGTATTTACTTGTTTTTAGATACAAAGGACATCAGTATACATGGACATGATTACCCAAGGGATACAAAGAATCACCTAGTCTTTTTTCTAGAGAAATGTAAAAACAACTAAACAAAATTCAGTTTCCATGTGGGTGTAGATGATCAGCTTCTAGCTTCCGAGTTTTACCCTAGCTGTAGAAAAGCCATTCGTTTTTTAACAAAACAAGTGTAAGTGGCATTAAGGGTTAATAAAGCAAAGTTACAGTTGTGGAAACCACAAGTCCAATATTTAGGACATTTCATTTCAGAAAGTTCTTGTCAAATTTTACATTCATGCTATTCAGGCTGCACCATGCTCTGCAATGTTAAAATAGCTGTGGGCTTTTCTGGGACTGATAGTTTACTGTTGACAATGGATTTCTAAGTATGCAGAAGTAGTAAAACCATAATTAGAATTATTAAAGAAAGGCACTCCTGAACTCTTGCCCTGGCAGGAAAATCATGGACAAGCTTTTGTCCAATTAAAAACTTTACTTTAACTCTCCTGCTATTGGGTTACCAATTGTTTCAAAGTGTTTTTTTTTTTTTTATTTAGTTGTGAAAGGAATAAAGTAGCATTAGGACTATTGACACGATGTAGAAATGATGGTTTTAGATGTGTCGCTTATTTCAGTGCAAATGTTGATCCAGTAGTAACAGCCTTCCCCAAATGCCTTAGGGTGTTGGGCACGACATCAGTCATAGTAGAAATGGGAGCTGCACTAATTCTCAGACACGAAACTTTCGAGGCAGTTCTGCATTCTGTAGAAGTGTTATTACTAAGAACCAAAATGCAATATTTATCTGCAACACAATTGTCTAAATATGAATAATCTTTGCTTAATAACCCTTCCTTGCAGGTCATTAGATGTCCACCTCTGAGTCCTGTGTCTTTAATTCCAATAGTGGCTGAAGGAGAACCACACAATTGTGTTTTTGTTGTTAACCATGTGCTTTTTCTTAGATCCTGTTTAAAAGATGCCCCATTACCAACTTCTGAATTACACCCATTTGTCAATGCACCCTGTGTTCACAGGTAAGATGGCATGTTAGTAGCAGCATTTTCCATGTACACAGAGAACAAAATTGTGTTAATAGGACAGTTAAACAGAAATGTGTCTGATCAACTTGCCAAACTTGTAGCCATTATTGAAGCAAGTAAATTAGCAGAGGATAAAACCATAACAATTTTCACATGGTAGTTCTGCAGGGACTGTTATTAAAAACTATGTTTTAGTTCATGAACTGTTAAATGCACATTTTCTGCCTAAGAAAATAGCTGTGGTCAAGTGTGCCATACGTAAGACTGATGATTCATATATTTCAAAGGGAATTGGCTTTGCAGATAAGGCAGCTAAACAAGCTGTATTGTCTTATCCTGTTCAGGCTTCAATTTTGCAGCAATTGCAGAAAACTAACATACCTGTTTCTTTACAGGAATGTTGTCTTTTCAAAGTCAAGCTGATGACTGTGAAAGAGTAAGGTGGATCCGTGATGGCTGCAGCCAGCCTCTGGACTCAGTGTGGCACCACCCAGATGGGAGGCTAGTTTCCCCATGCTCCTCTCTAACTGATTTGGTTTGGACTTATCATTTACCTTTTCATTTGGGGAAAATGCATTAAGACAAAAATTTGATTGACTGGCATCTCCTTTAGATTTTGGAAGTCATTCGGTACTTTATCAACAGATGAATTTCTAAAGTGCAATGTGTCAGAAATGTTTCCTGTCCCCATTGTTTGAGAAAGCCATGCACAGCTTTTTGTTGTGTACAGTTGGATTTCTTTGAACGTCTGCAGTCACAAAAATTTAAATATGTTTTGGTGATTCTTGATGTGTTTTCTGGATGGATTGAAACCTACCCTTGTGCTACAAATGATACAACTAGTGTTGCCAAGACGTTTCTACAGGAATTGATCCTTAGAGTTGCTATTTCTTGTACTGAGTCAGACAGAGTGACACATTTTACAAGTCAGATTATAAAACAAATATGTAAAGTCTTAAAAGAAAACATGTAATATCATATAATACCATTGACTGCACAGGCCCCAAGCTTCAGAAATTTTTGAAGGAATGTATCAAACTTTTAAGACTAGACTTGCTAAACTGTGTGAAGAAACTAATGTCAAATGGCTAAAGGTACTGCCTCTAGCATTATTTAGTGTGCATAATGCAGTTAGTTGCACTAGGAATTACTCCCCACATGAAATTCTCATGGGAAGACTATGAGAATGCCTGCCACACCCTATCCCAACAATTTGGAGTTACAAAATGTTGTTGAATCTGTTTTTCTTTATTGCAAGCGTCTCTTCTCTGTTCTACAGCTCTTACATCTTAAGGTTATAGAAGCCCAGCAGCAACTGCATCCAGCCCCCCAACATGACATGTTGCGAGGGGCATGGTTTTCATCCAAACCTTCTCCAGGAAGCACTCAAGTCAATCAAGATGGAAAGGACCCTTTCTGATTTTACTTGCAAGCACTACCACTGTCAGATGTGAAGGATCACCCACTTGGATTCATATGTCACATGTCAAGAAAGCCAATCTTAGTGACATATATCAACATGATGCCATCGACTTCATTCCTTTCACTGATGATGCCCATCACATCCCACACTAATAGAAAAAAACAGGGAAACCAACGTATCCAGAAGTGAGGCCTAGTAATTAAGAGTATCAGTGAGGCCTTGTGATTCAGCAACATCAGTGAGGCCTTGTAATTCAGCAACATCAGTGAGGCTTTGTTATTCAGCAATGTCATTGTTGTTGGAAATAAGGCTTATTGATTCATCTTCAACAACTCTGTCATCAACAATGCAATTAGAAGTGAGGATTAATGATTTTGCAACATCCTATACAACAGACAATGAGTGAAAATTGGTCCAAGATCTGGGCAATGATCCAAGTGACCAAGCATTTCTTGTGGAACTGCAAACAAGTCAGAGTTCAGAATGGATTGCGTGTGAGAACTGATGCCATAAGGACTACAAAAGTTTATCATCTGTGCTTGCAAATCTTCAAGAACCCTCTCCAGCCCTAGCTTGCTCGATATTCATACAGACTTATTATACACTTACTATTGTGGTGGTCATCATTATTTTACTGATTTGTTTTTGTTTCATCTGGAGCCCTTGGGACTGTAAGTACTGAACATTTTTTTTTATCAGAGATAAACGCTTAACTAAAATCAAAGATAGACATGTGGTTAAGGTTGAGCAGAGAATACCAGAATTGCATTCTAAGTTTAACGCCTTCTGTACTGCATTATATGAATGTCAGTAAGTGTTGGGTGGTTGCACATATACCAATTGCACATAATGAGGGTGCCCTGCCCATTATTTCCAGCAGCACTTTGCACAATCTTTTTAACCAGAAATTGAAAGGCTAAACATATTTCTTTGCATAATCCTACCCTGTTTGGACTGGTTCCACTTCAATTATCAATGACTGTGAAGATACATACCTGTTATGTTAAAATGGGACACTTTATGGTGGATGGAGTAACTTGAATTTTACTTGAAAAATATATGATGGGGCTAGAAAGTTGGGTATGATAACATTACATGAGTTTTATTATATCTGTGGAGATCAAACTTACCCCTCATTACCAATAAAATGGTCGGGATGCTGATATATAGACCTCATAATTCTAGCAGTTCAACATACAGTGGAAATATTTGCAATGTTCACCAAAACAGAGAGGCAAAGGACACTAAAATTCCAGTTGAAAAAAATGTACAATTTTGAGTTTGCCATCACACCACAGAAAAGATTACTTTTAAAGGACTATCAAACATGGATCTGGGTAATGGTGTTATTTCAGGAGCAGGAATCTTACCCACTTAAGGGTCAGTAAAATCAATCTGAGAGTTGAGAAAATTGTCTAAACTATTGGAAATATTAAACAATGCTACTTCTGAATCAATAAATCAGATTACAGTTGAAATGACTGCCATGTGCAGTGCAGTGCTCTCGACTTCACCCTTGCTTCTAAGGGTGGTGTGTGCACACTTATCAAAATGGAATACTGCTCATTTATTATTGATAACTCAAATGTCATTCATAGTCACCTAGAAATAAAACAAAATGTTGTGGAGCTGCCTCATGCAAAAGAGGTTGACAGCACTCAGTGGACATGGTTAACTAACTTATTTTCTGGTTGGGGAGGAAGTATTTTATGCTGATTGCTATAATCAGTTTACTTTTAAGTATCACTTTATTCATACACAAAATGTTAATTGTAAAACGTTTTTAATGCAGGAAAATATGCATATTAAAAATGAGTAGAAACATCACCACTGACCACAACTGTACAAAATCATAATAAAGTAGAGGATATGAGGAGCCAGCTGTATAAAAACTTGTTTCAGAGACAGTGTGACGATGAAAAGTATTCAAGCTGTCTTTTCATTCAGTCTAAGCATAGACATGTTTTATCACTCACAAAACCATATTTGCTAAGTGTCTGTTTAAGCATTGTGCATATCAAGTTCAAAAAGAAACAGTATGTGATGAATGTCGGATTGCATGTGAAAAACTGATTAGATGTTTAAAGACGTGTTGTCATTGCCCAATCATTAGAAAAATATATGACTTGAGTGATGCTTCACAGCATTAAATGGAAGAATGTGAACGGAGAGGTGTAAAGACAGGAAAAATGTTTAGTGTATACATGATATTTTTACTTTTTGCAGTCCATCTTGTTTCAAGATTTAGGCCTCTGGTGATCTTTTTACCTGTCAACATGGATAATGTCAGCACAGAAAGCTCCAGTGTGGAAGATCAGAACTTGAACAATAAGTGAGAAGGTCACTGAAAAAACAATCAGTAAAAAAGAAATGAAAACTCCAGCAAAGCTAGAACTTCCACTAAGTGACCTCCCAAACCTCTTGTATCAGAGGCACATGGGATATATGCAAATGACCCTTATGAACATCAGATGTTTCAGCTTGGGTTTAATTTGGAAAGGCACAGATAAGGGTCAGTTGTTTCTTAGTAAACAGAATAATATAAAGGTGTTAGTTTTAATTGGGCAGTGGCTATAGTTTAACAGATACAAAATATTCTGCCTAGAAGCAATTAGGATATAAAAGAATGAAGTATTTTGTGTGTGTGGAGACAAGCCCTTCATTGTTCATAGGTTCATACGTTCATAGGTAGGTACTAGGCTATTGGCCCTAGGGCCTATATAAGCCTAGCCAAAGGTACCCTGGCTTTCGCCACCCAAGAAAATTATTTTCCTGTGCCACTGTCAAGCAGAGCCACAGAAGTGATCCCCGGGGTGAATTTCCTATCTCCCATCCAATCATCAAGATTTTTCTTGAACAGTGCTAATGAGGAGCTTTGTTTGATATAGATAGGTCATTTATTCCAGAGTATGGGAAGTCTCTGGGACAGGAATCTATCCCTCCAGCATGTTTTGTTTATTGTGGTGGCGAGGTTTATGTCCCTAGAGCATGTAGCTCATAGGAATTGGGATTTCCTTAAGTGGAGCATGTCTAAAAGCTCTGGGTTTGACATAGCTTTGTGTGTTAGGCAGAGATTGCCTCTGAGTAGGCGATATGCAACGGAGTAAAGCTGCAGTTTTTTGAGATGGTCTGCATAGGGCATCTCTTTGAGGCCGGTAATCCTCTTTGTGAGGTACTTCTGTGGCCTTTCCAGTTGTTGTAGATGTCTTGTGAGGTACTTACCAAAAGGGGCATTGTACTCTATAATAGGTCTAATGAGTGACGAGTAGAGGGGAACAATGACCTCTTTTTTCCTGGATGAGAAACCTTTTGTGATGAGGTGTGCCACATAGAAGGATTTCCTGACTACTGTGGCGATGTGATTATCAAAGGAGAGACTACTGTCCACCTGTGTCCCAAGGTCTCTTATCACACTTTCGGTGTTAAGTAGACTACCACCTATGTGGTAGTTCATGGGTACTGAGTTTTTACCAAAAGGAATGACAATGCACTTTTTGGCATTGAGCTTGAGGCCATGGCTTTGACACCAGACATCTGTCTCAGCAAGACCCTTTTGTAGGATGTCCACATCTTTTGGAGTTTTGATTATGGCTCCTAGTTTGCAGTCATCTGCGAACATCATTAGCCAAAGACCTTCTGTATTGGCCTGTACTTCAGAGAAGTAGATACCAAACAGGAGAGGACCCAGGACTGAACTCTGTGGTACTCCACTTGTCACTGGTCTGAAACTGTATTTGGAGTCTGCTACTTTCACAGTGTGGGTTCTGTGAGTGAGCCAGTTGGCAACCCATCTTGTGACATAGGGATTTATACCTAGTTTAGTGAGTTTATCTATAATTCCAGAGTGGGGGATGGTGTCAAAAGCCTTGGCGAGATCTAGATAGGCTGTGTGAACCATCTTACCCTCATCTACGACTTTGGTGACTGCTTCAAAGAAGTCTATCAGGTTTAGGAGACATGATCTGACTTTTACAAACCCGAACTGGGTGGGGTCCTGAGTTTGGAGATTACCAATGTCATTGTTTATAAGTTCCATGATGATAAGCTCCATAGCCTTGCAGACCAGGCTCGTTAGGCTAATGGGGCGGTAGTTTCCAGGGTCTGTGGTGGCTCCCCCTTTGTGGAGTGGGATAACTGTCACTGTACGCCATTCAGTGGTCACATAGCCTGGGGTGAGGCTATGATTGAACATGGTACTTTGGTGGGGTGCCAGTTCATTCTGTAGTTTATGTAGAACACAGCCTGAGATGTCGTCAGATCCCATGGATGTTGTGTTCTTGGCTTTGGATTGTGTGTTTTTTACCTGTGCAGCCGTGATTACAGGAACTTTGCATTCTTCTGGTGTAGAGATGGGCCCTTAGGTGATGACAGAGGGGTAAAGTTAGCACTGAACCTATCTGCCAGGATGTTGGCAATATCCGTTGGTTCTGTATATTTAGTGCCATTGTGCTGTAACTCAGAGCAGATCTGAGTGTTGCCATTGAGATTCTTGACATAGCTATAGAATGCTTTGTGGTTGTCTTTAGAGTCAGTGGTGATTTTGTTTTCATAACTAGCTTTGGAGGATTTTATGAGGGATCTCAGCTTCTTACTGAAGCTGACCAGGGAGTTTCTCCAATCATGGGATTTTACTCTTTTTTTGCAACAGTTTCTTTCTTCTGTTGTAGAGATTGTTTATGGCAGGGGACCACCAGATTAGCTTCCTTTTTTGGAGGATAGCATCTTGGTTCTGTTTGGGATTGCACGATCCATGCACTCATGTAAGTGGTTATAAAGTGCATTTGTGTAGGATTCAGCAGTCATACCTCTACTGTCCGTCAGCATGGGTGTCGTGAAGTTTGCCACTTCTGTCTTAAGAAGCGTGAAGTTGGCTTTGGAGAAATTTTGTACTGTGGTTTCCCTAATGGGGGATGGGGGAAGGATGTGGATGTCTAGGGTGATTAGCTTATGGTAGGATCTGACCAACGAGGAATTGACCTCTGGTGTGGAGCACTGGTTGCCCATGTTGGTAATAACCAGGTCTAGGATATTGCTGCCCCTGGTGGGGGTGTGTATAAGTTGATCCATGGCATTGGAATTTATGAATTCCAGAAAACGTTGAGCACAAGAGTTGGTACATGAGTAGTTTTCCCAGTTAATGGTAGGGTAGTTGAAATCACCCATTATTAGGGTGTTAGGTTGTACCCTAATATTTTCCAGTGTATTAAGAAATGAGGAGTGGGAATCCTGGGGCATGGTGGGGGATCTGTAGCAAGCTACAATTTGGATTGCGGTCTTGCCCAGAGTTAGTTGCACTTGGATAATCTCGGATGCATTATGCTGAGCAACTAGCCTGGAGGTGTGGATATCCTTAATGAATATGGACACGCCTCCGCCTTTAGTGTTTCGGTCCAGGTTAGGTGGCCGAAAGGTGTGGTATGAATTATAGCCTGGTAATGCAGGGGTACTCTGTGGAGCTTTGAACCAGGTCTCTGTCACTGCACAGATGTCGATGTTCTCCATTTTAAGGAGTGCCTCGAGAGAGTGCATTTCGAGGTTTGGACTTCTAGCATTGAGTAGCAATACCCTCAGATTCTTCTTGCCTGTACCTGTTATGATGGTGAATTTGTCATTTGAACCTTGCCTAAAAAAGGCACTATAGGGGTGGCTAGAGCCTTAGCCAGTATCCAGAATCCCAGGGGCGACAGGTGCAGGCCATCTCTGGCAAAGCATTGTGGCTTGTCGATCATGTCATCCCAGGCAGACAGATACTGGATCCCCTTAGAATGACACCAGAAGCTTAGCCAATTGTTGGAGTCAATCATTTGTCCTTGTACTGTGGTAGCATTCTGGGTGATGGCAGGATGCTACTCAGGGCTAGGGTCATACCTGCCTGGGCTACAAGATCGGACAGCTCCTCCATGTCTCTTTTCATGTAGTCCAAGGAGGTATGTCTCAGGTCATTCACACCAACATGGACAATGACAGAGTCATATTTGTACTTGTTATGGAGTGACCTGAGTGCATGCATTATGTGTCGGATCCTGGCACCCGACAGACAGATGACAGTAACTTTCTCCTTGTTTAGCCTGGTGAGTGGAACATCAGTGTGCCTGACTATAGTCACCTATGACTAGAGTGTTGGGTACGTTGTTATGCCTTATGGGCTGTGGTTGAGTGGCACACTGAGTTTGTGGGCTATGTGTCATTTGGGTTGTGTTGGGAGTGGAGGTTGCTTGTGTTTCTGCTTTGGAGGTCCCTGTTGCTTGGGCGGGTTTTTACTGAGAGCCTCCATGAATGTAGGTGTGTGTTTTGTGTTTCTATGTGTGTGTTTTGGTGGTGTAGGTTTTGAGGGACTATGTGCTGAGTGTGGTGTGGTGCAAGTGTTTACCTTCTCCTCTTGACTGTCTAGTCCAGTCTTGGGTAAAGATAGCTTTGCTTCCAGTTTGGCTATATAAGTGCATCTCTCACAGGTTGTAGTGTTGGGTGGTAGGAGGAGAGGGTTGTCTGTGTACATGAGGCAATTACTGCATTGTACCAAGATGCCCAGATTTATCAGGTAGACAGGAGAAAACACCGGGGGCTGACCCTTAGACATGCCTGGATAGGTGCTTATTTGTTAGGTACTAGAAACTGTTTTCCTCTATACAGTAAGGAAAGTTGAGTGCTGTAGTAATTTGTAGCTTATTTAGTGCTTACAATATGTTCTGAACAAGTGCTGCAACAAAAACTGGCTAGTTCTAAGAAAACAAATTAAGCTAGAAGGCTTCCCTCCAACACAGAAAGGCTTGGGCCCTAGAAGACTTCAAATAGTCCTGGACACAGCAAATCTATATCCAGGCTATACTACCCACAGGAAAGGCAGGAAACAATCTTAGAAAAAGTTTTTTTTTTTTTAGTGGAAACTATGCTGATTGGCCTTCTCAAATGTTCTCCCTGTACTGGGTAGAATGAGGTAATGACACTAGACTGGGAGGAGGGTCCCAGATCAAATTTACACTAGGGCCAGGCAACTGCAATGCCACCAACTATAAAAACACTATACCAACACAGAGGGAGGGTGGGAAACAAACTGCAGAAATGTTTCTCACAGCTGAAAAGCAGCAGTGAGCCTTTAAATGCAAGTTTTAAACAGCTAAAAGAGCCTCTAGAAAAAAGAGTTTAACTGCAACAAGTTATCATAGTCTCCAACTTATGTGTGCTCTTTGCAATAAAGGAGATTACTCTACTCTGCTGAACTGTGATACATGGAAGATACTTTTAACCTCAGCACTTTATAACTTAGATCTTATTTTCAGTTCCCACACATTGCATGATGGCAAGATCCTGTATGTCATTCTGACAATCAATGGAAACCTCTATGATCTTGTGACATCTACAATATTGTTAATGTACAGAGACCTTTCCAACCCAGATGACTGTGTCCCATTAACTACATATTGTGTCGCCATCTGAGAATAGCATCAAAGACTCAATATGCCCCATTGATATATGTTTTAATGTGCACCAGATCATAGTCCTGTTGCATATCAGTGCTGCAGGCAGTGCTGGTGATGTCTCTTAAGCAGGGTGTGCGGACCCACCAGCAGGGTATATGACTCACTGAGTATATGGACTATAACACAGTCCACTGTACATTCTCATCTATACATCTAAGGAGATGTCATTTCTACCTGTGGCAAATACTGTGGTGCATAATACAGCATTATGGAATTTTCTTAAATATGAAAAGATACTTGAAGCTGAGGTTGAAGGAGTTAACTATGCTTTTCTGCCCCCATCCCTCACCCCATACTGATATTCCACATGCACTTGGAGTATTATATGACTTAGATTCAATGTTGAAGTAGCAGTGTAGGCCTCCCACAGCAACTTCAGATTATTTTGGCAAACAGGATACAATTACAGTCCTGACAGAGATGATTTTAATAGGTCTGCCACTATTGTCCAAGAAGAGAATTCAGCATCATATAAAAGAAGCTGTTCTGAGAGTTAACAAGAAATGACAGTCAATTTCCATGAAGAAGTATCTTCAAGTGGTGAGTCACCCACCTTAAACTGTAGTTCTGGTCCTCTGTAACTGTATCCTCATAAACAGTGACTTTAGATCTACAGTAGCCTGCTGATTGCTATGCTCTTTTGCAGGATAATGGCTGTGTTGTGCAGTGGCGGCTGGTGATTTCAAATCAAAGGGGGGCTACAGGGACAAGCTGAATGGGTGGGGCCAATGGGGGTGTGGCCAACCAGAAAGGGGTGGAGCTATGTTCAAACCCACAACAACTGGAACTTTAATTAAATACGCTGCCCTGGGTGCCAAACAGTCATTAGGAGAGTCCAATCAAGACAAAATGAAGTGTAGAAGAAACAAATATTTCAATGCATTGGCTACATGGCAACTTACTTAATATCCAGATGGAAACAGATTGTGAGGCATGAAAAAATAAATTACTTTTTAAATACATTACTGGAATGCCAGTCAAAATCAAGTATAAAAAAGCAAGCAGCACTCAACTCAAACCACTACTCCTTGCACTGCAGTTCTAATTATAATTTATATTCAGCGTTATAAAATTACCAAGTAACATGCTGAAAGTAGCAATCTTTGTGATACCCCCACCTTTACAAATGTTTCTTATCCGAAAAAAGACCTGCTGCCTGACACAACTATCTACTTGTTTCATGGGGAAGACATGATCAAAGTAAAAAATGAACAGCAAACAAGAAACAGGCTCAAGATAAATTGCTTAAAGGATTCCTGCACAAGTTATGGACCACACATGATAGATTGGCATTCTGTTTAGTTTACGAATAAGCCTGCAAAGATGACTGCAATTCCCCAACAAAAGATGACTGCAAGTCTCCAACAAAAGATGACTGCAAGTCTCCAACAAATGTAATGAGCTTCTGAAAATACTGTAATCCTGTCCTTTTATTACAAATACTGTCATATGCATTTCAATACCCAAGGCTTATACATTATCTAGTTATGTAAATATTCTCGGCATGGCAACAATGAAAAGGCTTTCAATGCTGGTAATTCTTTAACAGTATGCTTATTAAAGCTTACTTACATTTTACAATCTCCGACAAGCTTACCTGATGGTCATTAAATCATTGCTACTTAAACAGAGCAACAGGGCACTATGACAGCAAGCATTTCCTGAATAATAAAAAGCATAAATCAACAGTATAAAAATATGACAGAAAACCAGAACATTCTGCAAAATCAAGGACAGATGAAACGCCAAGGTCGTACTTGTGGTCTACCTTGCATGGGGAAATACTCTGCACACTTACACTGCATAACTGCTCCTTGCCTTCCTTGCACACATCCAGAGCCACTACAATGGGGAGTGGGGTGCAGCAAGTATGTCACAATTTGAAATGTCTCTGGCTGACAGTGATGGCTTTGACACTCATACCTTTCAACTTCAGAGAAAGAAATCTGGACAAAGCCATACATAGAACTAGAAGTGGGACACAGGCCCAAAAATAAGGACAAATTTTAAATATTGCTCTTATTAACTTAGATAATAGTACAGTAGTAGGTCTTGCATTAGTACGAATTTTCTGAAGGGTATGAAATCTGAAACTTTCAATCTTTAATGGCTTGCCACTAATTTGCCAGAAAACCACAATTTTACAGACCAAAAATGTGATGCAAAAATATAAAGTTGCCACACAATACAGCTGGGAACCTGTCAAAAAAGGGACATTTTTTTAATATTAACACTGTTAACTTGAGCAGCTAATAAAATAAGAGCATCTACATGCATTTCTGAAATAAAAGTAATCTATAACTCTGATCATTACAGTTATATACAATTGTAAACCCTCCATGTTTTCTTCCAAAATTGCCATTTTGAGGAGGGATTATTAGGGGAGAGCAACATTTTGAGCCAAAATTGGGGACAATAGAGAGGTTTGGATATTCCTAATTCTACAAAGCGATTTGCACATACCTCTCAACCTTTTAATGCAGGAAATCTGGACAAGGTCAAATATATTGGGGGAACATACAAACACTACTAAAAATTGATCTTATATAAACTTAAGACAGTTGATAGAATAACAGGTCTTTTATTAGCATGCATTTTTCTGAAGGTTATGACGTCTGAAACTCAATGTCGATCATTTAGTGACTTCATTCCTAAATGATTTGCTAGAAAACCACAAATTTTATGAGGAACAAACCAAAAATAAGAAGCAAATATTTATCCGTTCTGCAAACATATGGACAAATGAGAGATATAGTTCAACCGGGGCTGTCTGAGTTTGCTACCCCCCTCACAAAATCATGGTCGAATGGAGCCTCCCCCCTGCAGCCATTTCAATGTCCCATTCCTTGGTTATTTTGCCCCATTTACCATAAACACTAATGTGCATACTGGTTTACTTCTGTGATGATTTAGATTTCATGTGAAAGTTTTATTTTGCATTTTACAGCACAAACCCTAATAGATATCTGTTAAACAAAGCAATACAGTCTCACAATGAAAATAGATTTAGCATTAAAACTTCTCTGCCCTCGAAACTCACATGCATTGAAACAGCATTGAAACCCACATTAAAAAAAAATACATTTTGCCAGTGGCAGATAAAGATTAACTCTGGGCTGTTTTCAAAATCATAAGCCCCTTGAACATGAAACATACATATGCTCTTTGATACACCTTCCTGACTGTATTACATTATATTCTTTGTACAATACTGTACAGTTGTTAGAGGGTATTTTAAATGTATTGTTTTGAACATTTTTCCAGTAAACAATGAAACAAAATGCATGCACCAATGACAGAACTGCCCAATTCATAACATTTCCATCATAAAACGTCTACTCAACCTTCTATAGTTCACCAGTATCAGTAAATATGCACAATCTCTGAAGTAGTAAAATCCACATTAAAGAAATCTGTAACTAATAAAGAGGTTGCTGCTAGCAAACAACTTTAAATGTCATTGTTTCATCTACAAATAAAGTGCCTGTTGCCCTTGAAAAATAAATTGCCTATGTTGCATGCATTAAAAAAATGGTAAGCTAGTAATACCACAATAGGGAATGGATAGCAAACTGATAGCAGGTTCATAGTTACTAGGTATCTTTGCCAAAAAGGACTACAGCATCCACCCCCTTTACAACACAGTACAGTATCAGCAATGCATCTACCTACTGTAGGAGTAGAACCCACAGCCTTCTGCATCAAAAGCAAGTACATTACCTGTTGTGCTATTAACAATGCAAGCAGGCTTAGCATAAGCAGCACTAAACTTTTGTTCCCCTGCAGCTCTCAGCTCCTTGTAAAATCTACTCAACACTCAGCTGTATCTCTAAACTTTGCAGCACAAGATATCTGGAAAAAGCCAAAATTTATTGGGGGGGGGGACAAAAGGCCAAAAAACAGGGACACATTTTGAACATTGCTTGTATAATGTTGGAAAGTTGCTAGAATAAAATGCTGTGTTACCACCATACATTTCACTGCCATGTCTTGAACCCAGGGGACCCTGTGCAAAACAGTCAGAGAAACATACCACTATGCCAAATCAGCTGAAAGAGAGGAAGACAAACTTAAATGGCTACTATTTAGTGAATTCAGTTCTCACCATAGCTGTCAACCTCTTAGCAAAACACACGTGAAAAAAGCCAATAATGTGGGAATACAGCTGCCAAACATATTCAGTGAATTCAGTTCTCACCATAGCTCTCAACCTTAGCACAAAATATCTGGACGAGGCCAATAATGGGGGAATACAGTCCCAAAAATATGGGCAAATTTCAAATATCCATGTTATAAACTTAGACAATTGCTAGAATAAAAGGTTTTGTTTCACCATGTACTTTCTGAAGAATATGAAGTCTGAAATTCAAATGCCTGTTATTTTTAAACATTTGTTAACCAGGAAACTCATCTGACTCGGAACAAAACAAAGCCAAATTTCAGCAGAACAGTGAGAAACACTCCAGACACATCTTTGTAAGGGATGGAAGGACATGCAGACTCCACACAGAAGGCACCTGAGCCAAGAATCAAACCAGAGAACCTGTAGCTGTCAGGCAACAATGCTACCAGTGCACCACTGCACTACAAACCTTTGCAAGGAAATATGAAGATACAGAGACCACAGATTTTATGACGAACAGAACAAATATGAGGCAAAAATCTGCAATTTTTTACAAATAGTGGTGGGTAGGGAATTCAGGTCCTTGCCTCCTGCATACAAGGTTCAAGCCTGAGCATTTCTACCCACCACTATGTGTTAACAAGGGCATTACACACAACTGAAAAGTGAAAATAATGCTATTGCCGATGTCGTACAATTTGACTGTATCATAATTCTATGTAATTTGCTAGTAATGATAGTCTCATTAAAATCTGGCTGCAATAAAATAAACAGGTAAGCAAAAATATGGCACCCATATGTACTGATACATAAATAGATTGATATCAATACAGATATAAGTAACAAAACCAAACAGCAAAATTTAGGCTCCTGCTGGTCAAGCCAGATCAGTGTGATGGAAC
>NC_056734.1:160076132-160190422 GCF_019279795.1 Protopterus annectens
AGTAAGGAGTGGAGTTTTGATGAAGAGGTGAGTTTACTGAGCTACATATGACCAAGAGTCACATACAAATACACATTCTGGCAGACAGCGAATAGAATGGCTAGGCTTATGCAGCAGGCAAACTGAATAAACAATGTGAATATAAAGATCTGTGGTGAAGAAGGAGAAGAGCGGCAAATGAGATCTGTCAGGGAGTTCAAGGAACAGGCCAGAGCTGTCAAGTATTATGGCAATGAGGAGAAATGTGCAAATTATTCATGTCACTGAAAATGTTATGGGTTGTTTACAAAAGTAGCATAAACTTTAATGTTGGGACAGGACTTGAATAAGATGAAAGGAAATGGAGTCTCCTCATGGTAACATATTTTTGGAGAGGAAAGGTTATAAAAGACATGGTAGTAATGGCATATCAAATACACAAGTGAGTCAGGGAGTTGGAAAAGACAGGTGTGTGAGAGTCATATATTGAAAGGACTAGAAAAATGAGGCAATTTAGCAAAGATGATTAGGGCAATGAGACTCTAAAGATTTTTATCATCTAGTCCTTGGTGTAAGTCACTCAGTGGCTACCATTTGCCTACTTTGTGACTTTGAGCAAGTGACATCACTAAAAAGTAAGGGAATAGCATCAGTTGGGACTAGGGGGTAGACCATTTAGCTAACACTTTTTCTAGTGGATTTTAAATGGCCTGACAGTTCAAGGCTCTATCACATTGAGACATCTGCTCATAGTGGTGATCCTTATACCATCTGTATCAATGCCTACATCATCTCAAGATACATGCAGTGCAAATGTTTTAGTCCTTTTAGTTTTATACACAGGTCAGGCATAATTGTATCAACCAGAGGAGAAGTTGTGGATAGCAGTTAATTAAGAGTTGAATGATTTTATCTGGGAGGGGAAGTGAGCAAGAGTTACGTGGGATAAGTTGTTCCTTCCAATAATGCAAGGTGGTTTGTGATTACCTGATTTGAATGGGGTATTTCAGAGCTACATAGTTAAGACTTCTATACACAGCACACGTAGAAAGCTATACGTCAAAGTGGAAAGGGACAATGATGACATGGGGAGGTCAAGAAATAAGGAGATACTGTGATTTTGAATGCATATCCTTAAGGAGAATAACACTTCTGCGGTAGTGCAGCGATAGCATTGTTGCCTCACAGCAAGAGGTTCTCCCGTTCGATTCTCGGCTTGGGTTGGGAGTGCCTTCTGTGTGGAGTCTGCATGTCCTCCCCGCGGTCGAGTGGGCATTCGAAAGACATGCATTGAATGGGTGTGCCTTCGTTGAAGTTTGGGCATTGGGCTGTAACTCGACACCATAAAAACCAACTGCCAATCATTAGCGGACCGGAGTTCCGCTGTGGCGACCCCTGACCAGGAAGAGCCAAAAGACAAACAACAACAACAACATCCTTAAGGAGAATAACAATAACCAAACAAAATATTATATTCATAAAGTAACTAAGCCAACACAGGAACAGAGAAAGAAAATTATGCCTATAGGGATGACTGCAATTGGGGATATAGAGAATAGGACAGAAGTGGCTGGAATTTACTGGAGAAAACTGGCAAAGGAACCAAAGTATTGGCAACAAATAATTAGAGAGGGAAAACTAATAGAATGGGAAGAGGCCAATAATTTGTTTGGACTGCAGGCAAGAGATCGCCTTGCCTATCAAAGTTTGATATCAGAGTATAGGCAAAGAGGAAAGAGTTAGGGAGATCCTAAGTGAAAGACCTGCTCTGGTAGAGTTTTTAGTTGAATCACAAACAGAAGCTGCTGTTCAAAAAGAGATAATTAATAGGACATGTAAAATATTGCATGATAACTATGGGAATCAATTAGAAGAATTTAGAAAAGATTGGAAAGAGAGATTGGATAAGTAATTCACAAGGAAACAATGAGAGGTCATATGTATGGCTCCCAAATATGCAATAAAGTCTACAAGATTTAGGATTTTTGCTTGAAAATGATTGCATGGGTATTTTATATTCCAAGCAGACTCCAGAGAATTTTTCCTCAGGTAGATTGTAAATATTTGGAGGGGTGATAGGGAAGAAAGAGGTAACTGTAAACATATTTTTTCGGGGTGTAATGAACTGGCATACTTTAAAAATTCCATGCAGATTACTCTGTCAGAAATACTGGGTGAGCAAATTATTGTTAACTAAGGAAATGATTTTTTGAGCTGTGATACAGAATCAGAATTGTCTAGACATAGTAAGGCCTTGCTGAGTTTAATTCTAGTTGCTGCCAAAAACGCAATTATGAGAAAATGGAAATCAAAGTCTAAACTAAATGTACCATAAGGAGTGAATTTAGTAACAGAAATAAAAGAACTTGAAGTAGTATCTTTAGAAAAGGGTAGAAGCAAACAGCATAGTAAAAAATGGGAACTGTGGAAACAATTCATACAGAATGTTTTGGAGTACGAATGAGGTTTAAGGGAAGGCAGGAAATGAATGGCAATGTAATGTTTGACTGATAATGACTGGCTAGATTACAAGTGATGTAGAATATTTCCAACCAAATATGTCAATGTGTTTTGTTTAATTTACATAAATGTCTGATTGCCTATGTCATAAGGTCATAGATATTTACTAGGCTAATGGCCACAAGAGCCTTTTTAAGCCTAGCCATGCATCCCAAATCTCTGACAAGTTCTGATACCCTTGATAAGTGTAAACATGGGCCTGGAAGATGAACCATTTACAGGTTATGTGTTTGCATCAGAGACATAGGTGCCAAACCAGGGATGAATTCTCTGGTTTGCCATCCAATCGTCCAAGTTGCACTTGAATTGGATTAGGGAGCAACTCTGCTTTTCATGGATGGGGAGCCTGTTCCATAGATGGGATAGTCTCTGGGATACATACCTATCTCTCCAGCAGGTCCTATTTATATCACAGACAACATTTAAGTCTTTAGAATGGGTAATTCTGCTACTATTTGTTTTGTGGATATGCAGAAGGTCCATCAAAGTGGGGTCTGACAATGCCCTGTATGCCAGGCATAGATCTCCCCTCAAAAGCCTGCAGGAGGCAGAATACAGGGATAGGGCCTTGAGGCCATCTGCATAGGACATATTACTTACACCCTGTATTCTTTTAGTGAGGAACCTCTGTGGACATTCCAGTTGTTGGATATACCTGGTTAGGTACATACCAAAGGGAGCATTGTACTCAGATAGGTCTGATGAATGCCAAATACAGTGGAACAATGACTTCCTTGGACTTTGATGCCATACCTTTGTTTATAAGTTGCGCAACATAGAATGATTTCCTCACCACTGTAGAAATGCAATGATCAAAGGCTAGATTACTATCTATGTGTGTCCCCAAGTCCCTGACTACTGTGTCAACTCTAAGGGGTGTGTTTTCAGTATAGTTACCATGGATGGATGACTTCCCAAAGGATACTATTATGCATTTCTTGGCATTTAGTTTTAGTCAATGACTCTGACACCAGTTGTTTGTCTGTATCAAACCCTCCTGGAGAACATTTTTGTCAGTGTGAGATTCAGTGACAGCTCCTAATTTGCAATCATCTGCAATCATTCTAAGAAGTAAATGCCAAAAAGGGGGACTCCACTTGTGACTGGCCTCTTTGTAGAGGTGGAGTCCCCAATTCTAAGTTCCTGGGTGCTGTCTGTGAGCCAGTTGGCTATCCACTGAGTGACATACGGGTTTGTAGCTAACCTCTTGAGTTTGTCAACAATGCCTGAGTGGGGTATTGTGTCAAATGCCTTGGCCAGGTCAAGTTAGGCAGTGTGAACAATTTTGCCCTCATCCATTGCATTGGTGACCTTCTCAAAGAAGTCCACCGGGTTGAGTAGGCTACAGTTAAATAGTAATTCCAGATAGGTCATGTTTCATGCTATTTATAAGGCATCCTGGGATATTGTCTGGGCCCATTGAGGCAGTGTTCTTGGTCTTAGAAAGAGCATTAAGGACCTACTCCCTAGTTATAGTAGGGGGAGTTGTATTTGATGATATTTCCTGAGGGAAGGTTGAGGGGGAGAGAGGAGTAATGCTGAAGCTGAATGTATCACTCAGGAGGTTTGCTACATCTTCTGGTTCAGTATAGGTGGCTCCATTTACAATGAGCTCTGCACACAATTGTGTATTGCCTTTGAGGTTGTGGACATAGCTAAAGAATGCTTTGTGGTTGTCCTTGGCCTGAGAGGCCAAACTTACCTCAAATTTGGCTTTGGTGGACTTTATTTGTCCTCTGAGTTGTTTGTTTAGTTTAATGAGAGTACTTTTATCATGCTGGGTGCTGCACCTCCTAATTTTTGCCATGATTTTCTTCTTCCTGTTATACATCTAATTGATTTTGTTATTCCACCAGGGTGGCTTGTTTTTTGAGTTAGTTCTGTACTTCTTCCTGGTGAGTACAGCTGCCTCTATGCATCTATTGACATGCTTGTAGAGGGTTTCTGTAAACAGTTCTGCATAGGCAGAAGTGTTCTCAGGGATTAAAGGGGCTTGAAATTTTGCCAGGTTATTTCTTAATAGCAGGAGGTTAGCCTTAGTATTCCTGAATATTCCCGATTTAGCTGGGTGTCCAGGTTTTATTTTTACTTCAAAGGAGACCATTTTGTGTTCTGACCTTACCAGGGTAAGGCATTACAGTAGGGGGTGTGCAGCACTCTCCCATATTAGTGAGGACCAGATCCAGTATGGTTGCACCCCTGGTTGGTGTATTGACTATCTTGTCCAGGGAGTTTGTGTTTACAAAATCCAGGAATCTCTATGCATGTATGTTTGGTATTGTATAGGATTTCCAGTTAATAGTGGGGTGATTAAAGTCACCCTTGAATATGGTATTGGGTTGAATGGTTAGTGTTTCTAATAAGTTTAAATACATGGTATGGGTTTCCTGGGTCATAGAGGGGGACCTATAGCTTGAAAGGAAGTGGTATTGGATTTTGCCTATGGTGATTTGAACATGGAGCAGCTCGGGTACATTGTCTTGCTTGACCAGCCTTGAAGAATATTTATTTTTTATGTAAATAGAGACACCTCCACCTTTAGTCCCTGCCTCTGAAGTAGCTGTCTAAATGTGTGGAAGACATTATAACTCTGCACTGTTGGTGTGCTGTCCGTGGCTTTAAACCACTTCTCAGAGACTGCATAGCCATCAGCATTCTCTAGGGTAAAGAGCGCTTCCAGGGAGTGAAGTTTTTTGTTTAGGCTGCTAACATTGAGCAGTAATACCTTTAGATTTTCTTGGTTTTGATTTGTTATATTGGAAGTTTGGCATTGTCTAAAAAAAGCACTATGGGGGAATGCAATGTTTTAGCTAATATTCAAAAGCTTAGAGGGGAGAGGTGCAGACCATCCCTGGCAAAGCAGCGTGGTCTATAGACCATCTTCTTCCATGCTGACAAATATTGTTAACAACATAGTTAACCACCACAGAAACAAGGGTCTATTTACTTCTTCCATATTCTTAGATTTATCAAAAGCCTTTGACATGGTTAACCACAGCATGCTTCTTGCAACTCTATCTACCCTAAATATAAGTCCCTCCTCTGTATCATGGTTTAATAGCTTTTTGTCGGATCGACAGCAAGCTGTCCTATGGCAAGACCAATTGTCCCCCCTGCTATCAGTAACTATAGGAGTCCCTCAAGGGTCTATCCTTGGCCCTCTGTTGTTTTCCCTTTTTACTAACCAGATATCTTCATCCTTGTCAACTGCCTCAGTTGTACAATATGCTGATGACACAACCCTTATATGTGCCGCCCCCACCCTAAGTGAACTACAAACCGTAACCCAAAACACCTTCACCCTAGCCGAAACCTGGTTCACTAACATCAAACTTCTTCTTAACCCCAGAAAAAACAAACTAATTCTCTTTGGCCCAGGTAGATCTCCTCCCCTGAGCAACAACTTCATCATCAACTCCAAAGAAAGCATTCAAATTCGTTCAACCACACACGCCAAACTGCTAGGCATAGAGATAGACAATAACCTGAAATTCAACATCCACATAGCACAAACCATCAAGAAAGATAATAAAAAGCTAGGCCTCCTCTACAGGAATGAACAGTTTATGACTAAACATACTAAAGTCACCATCGCTAGGACTCATCTCCTATCCACCCTCCTCTGCGCCTCTCCCATCTTGATTAATCTACACCAAAGTGTACTGAATAAAATAGAATCTTGCTATAACAGGACTGCCAAGTTTGCATCTGATGCTTCTTACAGGTCCCACCACTGTCTATCCCTAAAACAGCTTAACTGGTTTGAGTTCCCTCATACACTCATGCTCAATCAACTCTCTATAGCTCACAAGCTCTACTACCTCCCAGAGTTAACCCCAGCACTTCAGCATTTAATACAGCCCCACATTCCCACTAGAGCCCTACGATCTAACAGCCAGAACCTAATAACTGTCATCCAACATAAAAACAATGCTGGTAAATCACTCTTTGCCAGCACCATTGCCAAAACCTGGAACACACTACCAATCCATATAACTTCTAGCACCTCCTTCAATCATTTCAAAAAACTCCTTAAAACCCACTACTTAACTAACTGGCTATGCTCATGTTATACTCCAGGTTAAATCTAATTGTGTCACATGTTCAGATAAGTATAAACAGATTTGCCCTAAAAACGCTTGTTTAAAAAAAAAAAAAAAAACAAAACTTTATTTTTTTAAAGTTTTTGACTATGTACCTCAATGTTTTTACTATGTACCTCAATGACTGTCTACTGTACTAACTAAAATGGTTAACTTCTAACCTTTTATGTATTAAAATCAATTGTGTGTTCTATATTTTGTTCTCTCATGTACTGCATTCTATTGTACTGTGGAGCTTTTCTCCCTGGGCCTCCGCAGAAAATGGACCTGTATCCAGTCAGACTTTCCTGGTAAACAAATGTAAATAAATAAATAAAATAAATATTGCACCCCCTTAGAATGACACCAGAAACTAAGCCAATTATTAAAGTCAATCATCTTTTGTTTTTATTGTGGCATCATCCTTGTAGAAGGTAAAATGCTGCTCAATGCTAGGCTCATACCAGCCTGAGACACATATTCCAAGAGCTATATGATGTCTCTCTTCATATATTCTAGGGAGGTACGTCTCAGGTCATTTATTCCCACATGCATTATGACTGAGTCATATTTGTAATTGTGATCCAGTGACCTGCATGAGTAATGTGGAGGATCCTAGCCCCTGATAAGCAACTGACCATAACTTTCTCCTTACTCAGCCTGGTGAGAAGGACATCAGTGTGTCTCACAATGGAGTCTCCAATGACTAGAATGTTGGATTGTTTGGTGGCTTGATTTATGGGCTTGGAGGTACAGGCTCCATGAGATATAGCTCTATATGTTGACATGGGTGTTGTTTTAAAAGAGTGTGTTTTGGGCTACTGAGGGTATTTCTTATGTATACTTTGTCTAGAAGGTCTTTGTGGTTTAGGAAGGTTACATGTAAGTGCCTCAGTATGTGTAGGTGTATGTCTGCTTTTAAGTGTGCATGATGGATGCAGCATGTGTACTACTGACAATCTTCTTGACATTAGGAGTACTTTTATGTCAGAGCTTTGCCTCCAGTGACACTATGTAAATACATCTCTCACATACCGTTTCAGTTTGTTTGAGAATTAACTGGTTGGCAGTAAACATGAGGCAATTTCTACATTACCTCAGGATGCCCATATCCACCAAGCTGGTAATGGAGACAGTAGGAAAGTTCATATCCATAGCAAAAGACCCTTTTTATTGATTAGACTGTTGGAGTGAGAATATCAGTCACTGTCAGGAGTATCCGGTTTGCCACTATGTGGACAGTGCTTGTCACTCAAAACTAGATGTCCTGTGTGCAACTAAATATTGGAGAAATTTCAATTGTGCTTTTACAGGAAAAATGTAAATCAAGGTGTCTGAGTCTGTACAGAGCACTGCCAAACACTTGAGGGGAACTAATACCTAGACCCTGACAATTTAAGGATAAAGTATTTAGGCAGATATTCTGAAGTTAGAAAGAAATCAAGCAGCATTTACCGAAAACAAAGAATTAGCTTGTCAAGAATGATGAAAAGAGGGGAGTCGCATGAAGGGCTCCTGCCTAGCTACTACTAATACTGGTCTCACCACAGCTTCACTCTGTTGGGATACAATACTCCTTTGCTTCTTCTCTCACTAGAAGCAAAATGTTAGCACCAATCCCAAGAAGAAAAGCAGGCCACAGCCTGTTTGGTGATTCACAGTCTTGTCCCAGATGATGCAAGGGTCTGTAGGTTTGTAGCCTTTTTCTGGTAGATGCCTCAAATAGCAACCAGACCAATAAGGTACATTAAGCAGAGACACTCACTCTCCAACCAGAAACAGTTAGGAATCAACGCACTCTGGTCCTACTCTCACCAGGATCAGAATATAAGCACAGATTTAAAGCTGTCACCTATAAAGCAGTTATTATGCTTTCTGGTGATCAGCAGTCTCCAGGAAATAATGTCACTGTACTCTTTCTCTCACCAGGAGAAAATAGAAGCACTAATCTCAAGATGACTACTGAGAAGCAGAATGTGGTCCCTCCAATAACTGGTGGTCTTACAATCAATGCTTAAAGGTAAGATGAAAACAATGTTTTATCCTAAATACTGCAGTGAGCACTAAGCAGTTAAATATGAAAGTGGGTAACTTAAGTTTTACCTGTCTATAAAGTCAGGTTTTAGTTGAGAGCCACTATTTTTAAAAGAGCGAGATAGATTGAAAAGGGTGGGCACTTTTGTATTCTGGTACTATGGAATACAGTAGGATGGCCAATAAATTTAAATAGTAGAAGGGGAGTGATTTCACAAAATGATAATTTTGTGCTTAATCACACCAGCCAGTAAAAGCAGAGAGGAAATGAGAAATATGGTCAAATTAACATAAGGGACAGGCAACTAGAAAGAAGTGGTGTTTAAGAACACAACAGTAATGGGGTGGGAGGGTAGGAAACATTTCTGTCTGACTCACAAAAGACAGAGCTTTGGTCTCTTTTCAAGTTTTAATAAGCAGTTAAAACAGAATACTAGTAAAACACAGTGTAAATAAAATAAATCACAGTATACAAAATAGAAAAAGGCAATAAAGTAATACAAAATACAATTAATAAAAAACAAATTAACCTTTCCCTCACAGCAAACTGTGGCAGAGTCTGGGTGAGCCTTTCCAGTAAAGTGATAACTCAATAAAGAGATGTTTCTTGTTAAAAAAGTCTCCGTCTTCTGTCTTACATTCCAGACCTAGGCTGTCTACTGATATTGCACATGTTGAATGTTACACTTCAAAATTTTCCTCGCTTGCTGGGTATGCAAATTGGATCAATGCAGCAGATAAAGCAAGGATGTCACCAGAGCTCAGAAATGCAGCTGTTTAGCTGTCCTACTTTTCTCATCGTTTACCAATATATCGTCATCAGTCCGGGTCTCTACTGAAAATATCATATCCAGTGCATATCAATACATTCCACACTCTCCCTGAGAAACACAAGCAGCCAAGCACCTTGTCATTCTTCTCACACCCCAATCAACTCTTCTAGCACCTCAGCTGAGCTGCTAACTGAACCTGGTTCAACTTAAGTGCAGTCAACTTCACCACACTGTACAGTAGAAATGACACATTGAATTAAACTGTTCTGTCATGACACTCTGTAACTTAAGTATCATGATACATTTTATACCCCATAACACCATTATTATGTGGCTAGTTTCTTAATAAAAATATTAGTAAACTTTTTATTAAGGAAACTGCCATGTAATTGTCCTGTATCCCTCAGGGACATCACTGGAGAAATAGTGCAAACATGTCCATGTATTTTCATGATGGGGTCCACAGCATGCAGTTTTGTACATTCATTAAAGTCTATGGATGCACACAAAAGACTATATTTACATTTTTATCACCAAGGATAAAGTTAACTGAACTGTTTGGTGATGTCATGTAAGGAAACATAGCATTTATGAAGGTTTTCATTGAAACCTGCTTCATATAAGAGGCATGAGTTTGCTGAAAATTTAGTACAGCACTGCAGCTACCACATATTGTGGTAGATAAGGTAAGTAAAAAAGTGTGACAGAACACTTCAAATTGAAATTTAAAGGTAGTGTCACACAAGTCAAGGATGTGTTGATGGATGTTTTTACACTGAGATGGTGGGAACTAGTAATGTAAAAGGAGAATACAGGAACAGCTATCTTGTCTAAGAATGTAGGACATCTTAGCAGGAGTTACAGAGGGCACTGTGCTTTAATATTGATAAAGATGAAGTGACCTATACATATGAAAAGAAATACATGTGTAAAGTCAAAACAGAAGAGCAGTGCACTGCAATAATAGGACATAAAGCAAGTCAGAGGAGAAGAAAGATAATATCTGTCCCTCTTGCTGATGAAATGGGAAGAAGTAAGTGCAGCACAGAAGGCTGAGGTATCTGAAATTAGAAGCAGGACAAGCAAAAAAGGAATAACCTGGCTGGACATTTTAAGTGAAGGGCATAATTTGTGAAAGAGGCTGACAGAAGAGAACTGAGTCTGTTGTACAAAGAAGAGGTGGGATATGTAAATATGGCAGCCAAAAGACTTTTGACTCTTTGGTATTTCAGCAGTGGTGGGCAGCAGAAAAATGTCATTGCTGTGTTCAGTGGAACTTATTACTGCACAACTATACTGAGGGATACTGCCCAGAGACACTAAATGCATAGAAAGAATAACCGTTTATGAAAAGGATCTGCCTTTTAGCCCAGTAATAGACTTTCAAAGAGAGAAGCTATTAGCAAAATTTGTGTATCCGTGAAATGAATCTCATTTAACAAGCCAGGGCTGCACTGTAAACTGCTTCATAACACTTCCTTATTCTGTTCTGCAGAGGAATTATTTGCTGTGCTATAATTCAAGCTGTCCTAGACTTAATACATTTTTTTTAATTTTTGCTGCACAAGTTATTAACTGAACATGTGCAGATGTTGCAGTGCTCAATCTTGGTCCTTCACTTAATAAATAAGTCAATCAATGCAGTAAAGTGATTCTTAAGTGCCTTAGACTGAGAAGATCAATTTTGTACGATAATTAGTGGCTGTACTGTGTCAGTTTGAAATGTTGATTACTAGTTCGGAGTGAGTTCAAAGTAGAAAAGTAATCTTATGTCACAGAATTAGCCTGAATATTTGATCAGACACAAATGTTAATATTAGCATCAGCTATGCATACAACTAATGTTGCAATTCCTCTTTTTGTGTGTTTTGACACTTAGTGATTCACACTGTTTACCTTGCTTTTCAGTTGATATACTTAATCTGTGATGATATCATTACTTACAATTATTTGTAGCTCCTAGAAATGTTATATCCTCTAAAGGAACTATGATAAAACAATTTACAAGTCAGAATGCATTTAGGAACACTTTGTTCTGCAATCATGATGTTGTTAATATTTGGAATAAGCTTCCAAATGATATGCAGGAGCTTACAATAAGACTGAATTCAGAAGGGAATAGTATTTTATGTCTGAAAGAACATATGCATTTAAAATATCACTTTCCTTAAGCCATCTTTCCTTAGTAAAAAAGCAGTACTTTTAATTACAGTATATCTTTGTTAATCTCTAGTAATTTTAGGAATACGCATTTTGTATACAGAAATGTAAGTTTTATGGGTATTACTATTGATTCTGTAATGAAAGTAAGAACTGATTTATTGTTGGATTACTTTATACTATTTGTATTAAGCACTGATGTCACACTTTAAACATTTTGTGTATCTGTGGAACTTTTTTCACCACAACTACATTAAAAATGAACCACAATCTCATTAGACACCCTGATAAAGAAAATATAAGAAAACAAAAAAATAAATAATTTTGGTAAAATCTGGCATTTTTTTCTCTATTCTGAAAGCTTTGTGCATTTTATTTCAGTGCTTTAAATTATCCCTTTGGTATTTTCTTGTTGATCTTAAGTAAACCTATTTATTCCACAGAGTCATATCCCTGCTTGCTGACATCGTGGAACAATGGGTTTCAGACTAATCCTTCCTTTGTTTTTTGGACACTGAAAGGGTTTCCTTACATACTGACACTAACATACAGTGGATGTGGCAGTAGCCATTTGAACATATGATATCTGCCTGCTCCTGCAGTTTTCCTTAACAGTTTTTATAATAGTTAAATTTTCAAGCATAGTCACGTGTTATTTTGGGAAGTACAGTAGCAACTGTTTTTTCACTCTAGCCTAATTCTCAGATTCAGCATATACTGTATAGGATTAGCTAGGATAGTTGAAGCAGAAAGCAACAACTTGTTATCAGTTTGCTTATTTTTATTGAGATGGAAATGTAGCTGACAGAATTTTAGTTGCTGACACCAGAAATATCATGTCAGGCCCATGAGAAGAAGCACACAATGGCAGCAAATATGGTACCAGAAAATCCAAGGGACTTTCCATTTGCTTATAAATTTGTCACTACAACTTGACAAGCTGCAGATGAAATCTGTGAGACAGGAGGAACTGACTCATCAGTATCACAACGACACTACAACACACTTTTCCAATACTATGAATGTGAAAGTGCATTCTACAGGACTGTCCGTTAGACCCCTCACTTAGAGAAGGATATTTACCTATCAGAAAGAGACAGCTGATAGTATTGCTTATATATATATTTTATATATATATATATATATATATATATATAGAGAGAGAGAGAGAGCACTATCGGTCTACTTTATTTCGTTGAATCTCATTTCACTGAATTTCACTTCACCTCAACCACTTTGCTGAAAACTCAAATTACTGAAAACTCATTTCACTGAATCTCATTTCACTGAACTGCAGTTAGTATATATGGCACTGTGCAGAGCACTATAAGGCAAGTAAAAGGTATATGCCCTTTTCCTCACTGTAGTGTAATCCTGGAGTTAATATATATAGTCAGAGGGTTGTGGGAGGCATAGCCCCCACTTAGAGTACATATTGTCTTCTAGAGAAAGTTAGTCATTGGTGTTGCCACTATGCATGTCTATTGTTGTTTAAAATGTATTGTTTTGAAGTTTTTGGCAAAATACAATATAAAACAAACAAGGTGGGGTGCTATGCCCTCCACACCCCCCTTAACTAGATATACTAACTCTAGCATTATTAAAAATAAATATGTTTTGATCACATGAGGTTATCCAATAAGAGCAGTTAAGAAAGAGGTAGCAAGAAACTAAATAATGGTAGTCAAAGACAAAAAAGGACAAAAGTATCATTAATCACTGAAACGGCTACACCTACAGATTATAGTGTCTGTGTACTGAGACACAGAAAGTCATAAAATGCCAGTATTAGCAAGCAGTAACTAAAGCAATGTGGGATAAGGACACAGGCATTTCCAGCAGTATCTAATGAAAATGAATTTTCATGTGTACTTAAATATGCATCTAGTACATGTAACCCTATATGAACTGCAGAAGGAGGCAATTCTGGGGACACTGTGGGTGCTGAGAAAAGCACTCTTAGCTAACAGCAAAGAATGAAGCAATACTGATTTCTTGAACTCTAATCATACTCTGGCTAAGGAATGTGGTCTGTTCTTCTCATGGTGTTAGAAGCCCAAAGTATTTGTAGAAATTAAGAGAGGCTTTAATTTTAGATTGTTAAATATACCCTGGGATTCATAAACAATTGTTTAGGCTTTGCAAGCAGACTATACAATGTTTATGTGTTAGTGAGATAAGCAGCAGCACTAATCACATATGCATGCTGCTCGTCACGCAAACACAATTACATGCATGTCAGCCAGGAAACCATGTTGAGCAGCAAGAGCGCACGCAGTAAACAAACAGGTTTATCTCTGGACAAATCTTTTAAGCATGCTCGCGTGGACAGCACAAAGAGCTACACAAGGGAAATAATGTATGCTGTACACAGGCAGAGAAAGTGTACTAAGTACACTGTGCTCACAAATGAAACATGAATACAGAAATAAGTAAGAGGGGATGTGAAATGGCAAGGGAAACAACAATGCATGGATTACCAGAAAGGAAAATTGTATTGAGGACAATGAACGATTTCAGAGGGGAGGGTAAATGTTGAAAGTCTATTACGATAATTGATGTGAAGGTGCTTATGTCACTATGACAACTGTGTAATAATAAAATATTGCAATATGTATGTCAGAATAAATAATAGTGGTCATTAATCCTGAGCAAATGCAGGTAAATAAAATCAGACATGATATTTTAGAATATGACAGTTACATAAAAGCACATTGTAACAGAGGAGAATTACATGACATATGAATGCCACTGACATGCTGAGTTGAGATGACAGTTTGTAAGTACAGTACATACATAATGGGATATTTGCACGGCTTGCATTATATTCATATAACATGTAGGAAAATAAGAATGACTCAGAAGCCTTTGCAAGAATGATGCCATCAATGCCACCACTTACCTGTGTATTAATTGTGCATGCCACAGAAAGATGTCTAGCACATGTATGGGGAGGATCACTGCTAAAGAGAATTATGCACCTCAATATTATAATAGTTACATATCCCATATGTAGGTTTGTGTGGTGTTACAAATGTGTGTCCAGTGTGTGACAAACATAATACCCTTGTGTAAGGCACCCCTGCATGGCACAGTTATTGTGCCAACAGATAACAGTTTCTACTAAAACGTGATTGCACATCACACTGTATAGATATACCTTATATATGTTTTTGCAGCCAATTCTGCACAGAAAGATGAAGAAACACACAACCACAGATGACAGTCATTCCTGTATTCAAACTCCCTACCTATGTACTTAACCTATACACAAGTGTATTATGTGCATATGCAACAAGATAAACCAGAGTGCATGTGAGCTATACTGCATCTTTGAAAGGATGACTTCAGCTGTGTCATGCAAAGGAGATGCGTATGTAAACATGATTTCTACAGCCATGTGGTATTCTAAATATTGTCAATACTAACAGGTGCAACATACTCCAGCATTCATTTACATTTGCACACACACACACACACACACACACACACACACACACACACACACACACACACATATACACACATACACACACACACACACACACACACACACACACACACACACACACACACACACACACACACACACACACACACACACACACACACACACACACACACACACACACACACACACACACACTCATGAGAGTCTCACTGCTGTATTTGAACTCCCTATCTATTGACCAACACAGTGTGCACTCAAGTGTATTATGTGCAGATGCCACAGGAGCGGTCTGAATTTAGTAGTGTGAGAGTGCATTGAAATGATGACCTCATTAGTGCATTACAGAAAGTATGCATTTATGAACAGAGTGAAAAGGGGATGTGGGATTGATCTCATCATGTAAATGTTTCTCATAAGTTGGAGTCAAATGAGCACACCTGCTGAAATAATCCTGTAATGATGCAATGGACCTACCAACACATATATAAGTTGAGTGTTGTGAGATTAGAACCCCTTGCCTATCTAGTTATACAACCTAGAAGGCACAGAAGTTAACGCAGGTATCACCACAGAAGTATGATTTATAATGCGCAAAAGTGCACTTTATAGAGGATGACATCAGTGTTTTGTTGCTGATAAGATGATGTTGGGAGAAGGTTCTGACCTTGATGTAGACACATCCTGCAGTGTAAAATTAATGCCAGGCTAAACTTTTATTAAGACCAGCAGTAGTTAAGGTCATATTTACACAACTCCATACACAGACACACACACAAGTTGACTGTCATGACATAAGAAACCCCTACCTGTCTAGCTATGCACTCAAGAGGACACAATACTTAAAGCAGGTGCCACCACAGAAGTCTGACTTACATATTTTGAAAGTGTACTTTATAGAGGATGATATCAGCATTGTGTTGCTGAGAAGATGATGTTGGCAGAAGAGTCTGACATTGATGTGGACACACCCTACAGTGTAAAAGTAATGCCAGACTACTATTTTAATAAGAACAGCAGTAGTTAAGGTCATATTTACACAACTCCATACACACACACTCACAAACAAACACACAAAAGGTGACTGTCATGAGATCACAACCTCATACCTATCCAGCTATGCAATCTCGAGGACACAATACTTAGGCTCATAGGTTCATACGAGGTTATAAGGCTAATGGTCCTAGGCCCTTTAGGAGCCTAGCCATGTAAAATCCCTGATTACCCTAGTTGATCATTGTTAGATGGTTGTTGTTTGCAGAGTGATACTATGATCAGCACCAAGTTTCCCTATCCATGAGTGTCATATGAGTCACCCCCACTGTGAATTTGCAATTTCCCATCCAACTGTCAAGGTTGTACTTAAATAGAGTCATTGAGGAGTTCTGCTTCACATGAAATGGTAGCTTATTCCAGATGAGTGGCATTCTCTGGGAGACATATCTGTCACTTGCACAACTTCTATTAATGTCACAGGCCAGGTTGAGATATCTGGAGTGAGTGACTCTTGTCCTATTTGACTTGCAGATGTTTTGCATTTCCATTAAAGCAGGGTTAGAGACTGTTCTGTATGCCAGGAACAGGTCACCTCTCAGCAACCTGTAAGATACAGAGTACAGTGATAGGGCTATCGGTCTTTACATGTAGGTCATGTCTTAAAGACCCTGGATTCTCTTGGTTAGAAAACTCTGTGATCTCTCCAGCTGCTGCAGGTGTCTGGTGAGGTACATGCAGAAGGGAGCATTGTACTCAATCAGTGGTCTAATAAGGACCAAGTACAATGGAGTAATGACCTCCCTGGTCTTGGATGCGATGCCCTTATTTTTGAGATCAGCAGTGTAGAAGGCTTTCCTTACTACTGTGGACACATGGTGATCGAAGTTTAGATTGCTATCAACCTGCATTCCTAGGTCGCACACCACTGTGTTTGAACTTAGAGAAGTGCTGTCTATATTGTAACTAGCAAAGGCTACTTCCTTGCCAAAGAGGATAATGAGGCATTTGTTTTCATCTAGTTTCGGTCCATGGCCCTAGCACCAGTTGTTTGTCTGTGTCAGTCCCTTCTATAATTTGTTGATGTCATTAGACGACTCTATGGTTTTGCCCAGTTTACAGTCATCTGCAAACTTAGTAAGCCACAGGCCATCAACATTTCACTGGACTTTAGAAAAATAAAGTCCAAACAGTAGAGGGCCCAGTACACACCACTGGTAGCTGGTCTACTGGTGGAGATGGATTTCCCAACTTTAACAGTGTGCATTCTATCTGTGACCCAGTTTGCTACCCATCTAGTGACGAAAAGGGTTGATACCCAGCTGGGAGAGTTTCTCAATGATCCCCGAGTGAGAAATTGTGTAAAATGCCTTGGCCAAGTCAAGATAAGTGGTGTGTACTGCTTTACCCTCATCCAGGGCTTTGGTGACTTTCTCAAAGAAGTTTACCAGGTTTAATAAGCAAGATCTACCCTTGAAGAAGCCAAAATGGGTTGAGTCAAGAGTTTGAAAGTTGCCTATATCCTGATTGATAATGTCCATGATGATTCTGTCCCTGGCCTTACAGATAACGATGGTCAGGCTAATGGGTCTATAGTTCCCAGGGTCAGTTAATGGACCCCCTTTGTGCAAGGGGATTATTGTTGCTGTTCTCCACTCCTCTGGCACCAAACCAGTGCTCAGGTTGTGGTTAAAGAAGCATCTAAGTGGTTCTGTTAGGTCTTGTCTTAGATTGTTTAGTATGCAGCCTGTGATGTTATCTAGTTCCATATATGCCATATTTTTGCCTTGGAGAGCACTTGAATAACCTGTTCTTTGGAGATAAATGGTAGAGGACATGTGTCAGGAATGCTATGGAGTATGGCTGGTGGGGAGAGGGGATTGAAATTATTGCCAAATCTGTCAACTAGCAGGTTGGCAGTTTCTTCAGGTTCTGTGTAAGTGGTGCTGTCCACTATAAGTCTGGCTGGGTACTTCCTTTGAGGTTTTGGACATAGCTAAAGAATGCCCTATGATTGTCTTTAGCTACGGATGCCAATCTAGCCTCATAACTTGCTTTAGAGGACTTTACAAGGTTTCTGATTTGCTTCTTTATGCTGTCTAGGTTCATCTTCATTTGATGAGTACATTCTGTCTTGTTTTTCGATGTCTGTTTCTTTCTTTTGTTATATATCTTATTTATACTTTCAGTCCACCAAAGTGGCTTGTTTGTGAGAGGACCCAGTTTTAGTCCTGTCAGGTACTGCTGAGTCAATACATTTGCTTAAGTGGCTATATAGCACATTTGTGTACTTCCACCGCAGAACTCTGATGTATACAGTGTGAGAGTGCACTTTAAACAGGATGACATCAGTGCAGTTCAGCAGAGAAGATGATGTTGCAAGAAGGGTTTGAAATTGATATGGACTAACCCTGAGGTTTAAAATTAACTCCAGGTTACTACTGCATTGTGGACAGAAGTAATTCAGGTCATATCTGCACAATGCCATACACACACATGTTGACTGCAATGAGATTATAACACCCTACCTATCTAGCTATGCAATCTAGAGGACACAGTGCTTAATGCAAGCACTACTGCAGAAATTTGACTTTACATTCTGACACTGCAGTGTAGATAGGATTAGTGTCTTATTCGCTGTCAGAGATAATATTGTGATGTTGAAGGTTTTGTACAAACCTATGTTTGCTATTATGATAATATTATGTTATATTGTCAATAATCCATACATACTGCTGGCTTATGTCAGCTATGCTGCCATTAATGAATACTGTAGAATTGACAGTGACATGTACCTACCTGTCTTGTGTATATGATATACACACAGTTGTGAAAGACAGGGTGGACAATGAATCCTTCACTGATCATCAGCTTATGATGATGGTACTTAAACAAAAATGAATGTTACTGATATTAGCTATGGTATGTACTTATGCATGGGCAATGTGGACTGTCAATACCAAGCAACACTTAGTGTTCCAATGCAGGAGGGATAAAACATGATGATTTCTGTACGTCAAGGCTGTATGTGGCTGTATTTCATTTCTAAGTGTTAGTGCTGCAGTGCAGAGCCAACTGTCTAGAATGAAGTGGTCAACTAACCACACATGTCACTGCAATTCACATCAGTACATTACACAATTTCCATGTAATGAAGTAATATCATCCAGTAGCAATACTTATTTTTGTTCCAAATCACTTCTGAAAGCACAGTATAGAGAAACATATTTGTGTGAAGGTTGGTAAAGTGTTGGCACATGTGTGATGATAATTTTATGAGTTGAAATGGAACTGTGAAGTACCAGTGTTTAGTAGTGGTCAGTGGTATTCCACATGTTTTATTATACCTTTCCATGTTAGCTCCAAAGCTCATTTCAGAAATGAAGTGTTCTGCTTGCCTTCCCCATTTCTTTGATGGTACACTATGAGCAAACTTTTCTCTGCTGGAAGCAACATTGGAACACTACATTTGGTGTGCCTTCTACAGTGCAAACAGGCTTGGCAGCAAAGAACAGCTGTCCACACTGTGTGCAATAGTTAGCGGAGAAAATCCACCTGTTAGCCTAGCTTTCTCTGTGGCAGAAAGCATAAACTCTATGATCTAAATAAAAATGCAGGGTTCAACACCAGTATACAGATGATTTTACAAAAAGTGTCAGAATGTGATTATTATATTAACTTTTTATCATGACTTTAAGAATAAAAAGGAATGACTATATGTAAGAAATACTGAAATCATTTTTATGCCTACTGCACATAGACATGCTTCAAGGGAAATCACAAGTTAACTGAGTGCACAGTGAGGTGTAAGGCAAATCTAAAGTGCCATTTAGCATGACATACAACAATTGCACATCGCCAGACATCACACAACTGCAGAGGGCTACAAGTGATAAAACATAATTGGCTTAGAGAGATACACAGGCAACACTTTTACAGGAAAGACACGTATGAAAACAGGCAGCATGAGTTTCACCCAATACTGGATACGAACTATTGTCAAGAAGAAAAACTATGTCTGCAGACTTGACCATTATCTCTAGATCAGCTAAGCAAATCCTACATGTCAAAGTCACACATTTGAAGGAACAATATTACCCTATGTAGCCAATGGAAGATGTACCTTTCATTTTTCAGCAAAGTAATGGCAGACAGACAATGCCATAATATTACATTTACATCAATCAGCCTAATGAATAGTCAACAGTACAAAGGAGTGAGGGGAAAGGTGTGAAGATAGACACAGATATAGGGACATATATGAAAGGGTGCTCTTATGGGTCATTAATGAACATCTTGATGGTGTGTCCTCAGTATTAATCCATCAATCTCTGTATCAGTAACTGATGTCTGTTGTGGTGAAGAAGCTGTAGGACAGGAAAAAACATGTGTAGAGTAAGGGTGATTTAATAATTTGTCCTTATGTGCATGGATGTGTTTGCAAATGATTATTTGCAACACTATTCAAAATCAGTGCATGAAACTTTGCAAATGGATAAGATTTTAGATATATGTCATTAGAGATATCATATAAGTATAACTTTACAGTAAGAAATAATGTGTCATAGATATGGACTTGAACCCTTGATGGTATGGCCAAAAAGCAATCTTCAGAGAAGTGCTTTATCATAACACTCCACAGAAAAATCCATACTTTGTTGCATCCAGTAATCTGTATTCCAATACCACAGCATGTTTAAGCACATTTGCCTTGGGATAACCAGACTACTGTGGGTGATGGCAACAATTGACTAGGTTTGTATTAGGACATGAACAGCCATTCACCATCACTCAGCACTGGAGAGTGATGCCAAAATCCAGGCAAAGGCTGAGGACAAAAAGTAAAGGCTTTATTATTAGCCATTTCTGGCCATTTGTGTTGTGTGTGATTCTAGTTTTTGACCAAATTAAACTTGTGAAATGGGATTTAATAGGAATGCTGTGAAATGGGACAGGGGCAAGCAGATGGGGAGGACAAAGGGGAATGAATAGAGGAATTTGCAGGAAGGTAGCAGAAGAGAACCGTAGCTATCTACTTCTTCACAACATAAATATAGAAGGGTACCAGAATTTGCTAATTTTGAACTGTCACTTCACCAAGGGTAGGTGACAACAACAGAATAATAGGTTCATAGGTTCATAGGTTCATACTAGGCTATGCTGTGCTCACTGAGTGCATCCCTACTGGGTATCTCTGGATTCCCATATCATGTCCAAGATTTCTCTTTGACAAGGCCAGCGAGGTGCTCTGCCCTGTGGCCTCACATATACCGGGATTTTATTCCACAGCATGAGGTCTTTGGATGATGAATCCCTGAGGGCTGGCCTCTCTCCAGCAGCTGCAAGTAGTGTCGTCAGATATTATCTCAATGGGGCATTGTACTCAATCATTGGTGATGATGATGGATGAGTATAGACACTATGACCTCCCTCCCCTTGATCAAGAATCTGATCTCCCTTGAATCAGGCAATGTAGAAGGTCTTCCTAACTACTTTAGCTACACTAGTGGCTACAGACAGACTACTGACAGACTACCTATCACCCTGGTCCCCAGGTCCTGATAACTTCTTCTGTGCTCAGTGGATTTGGTAGGGGGTAACCTTGTTTTGTTTTCTTTTTTATGACTATGCATTTTTTTTTTTTTGCATTTAACTTATGGCATGGCTCTGGCACCAGTTATCGTTTCTGTGAGACCCTTCTGAAGGATATCTGTGTCAGATGTGTTTTCTATGGCTGCACTGTGACCCTGTGGGTTCCTCACTAGCCAGTTTGCAAAACCCATCTTGTGATGTATGGGATAACATTTAAGCTGATGATGATTTTGAGTTTTCAATGATAAGGGTTGTATCGGCTACCTCGCCATCAATGGTAGTAGGTTGGTGGACTGGCTGCTTCCCATCAATGGCTTTTCGGTGACTGTTGACTCAAAAAAGTCTCACCAAGTTTTGAAGGCATGATCTGCCTGAATGCCAAAAACTGACAAAAGTCTCAAAGTCTCGCAACTCCCTATTTATTATTATGAGGTCCATTATGATCATCTCCATGGCTTTGATAATGCATGTCACTTGTCCTAGCGGTGGGGGCAATTTTAGGGGTCGGTGGTGGCACCCTTTGTGAAGTGGGACCACAGTTGCAGTGCGCCACTCCCTGTATGTATCCAGAGGTAAGAAGACTATGATTAATCCAGAGCTGTGATTGGGTTTAATTCCTCGTTGAGTTCGTGGAGGACACAACAGGGGGACACCATCAGGTCCCATGGATACTTTTTTTTGCTTTTGGAGTTTCTTTCTCAGTTGGGCTGAGGGGATGTGGGGGGGAGCAAATAACAGTATAGATATCTCCTTTTGGGGGGAGGGGAGGGTTTGCACTGAACCCATCAGCCAGTATGTTGGCAAATGTCTGTAGGATCAGTAATCTTCACATCATTTTGAACTAGTTCTGAGCATATCTGCGTCACCATGATATGGTGTTTGGTGATACATTATCTAGTGTGTGTTTCAGGAAGCCCATGTGAGGTTCCTGAGTTTGTGAGGGTGTTGTACAGCTAATTGTACCAAATCAAGTGTGTCAAGAAGACACATAAATGAAGTGGAGAGCTATGTATAGGTAGTTATTTTTTATGGGACAGGTGCCAATGTTTTATTTTTTGCTTTCAAAGAGAGGGAAAGGTTGAGAAAGGTGCTTAGAAATGTGATGGTAGGGTAGGCAGGTTAGGTGAGGAAGCAAGTGCAGACACACAGGAAAAATTAGACAGACAAGGATGGTGATGGACACAAAAGGTTGGGGACACTATGATTGGGAATAGCTAGGAAGCATCAGATGTGCACTCACATCAAGCCTGACAACAGTGAAAATCTAGTCTTCACCCTCATAACTGTCATCACTGTTGCCTGTCTCCATTTCCTGTGTCAGTGCTCGATGTGACATCATCTTCACAATGTGACAAAGCACTTTTTCAACACAGCTGGTTCAGGCACTGAGGAACCTTTCTATAATACCAGCTTTGTCAGCTCCTGGTGAGTGACAAAATCACCTCCTCTACTATTACTACTCTCAGAGGCTACCAATGCACCAGCTGCTGGGGCAGATCTACCTGATGTGAATGGGCCAGGTAGGGCAGGGGTTGTGGAGGCAGCACTGACAGCATGGGATCCTGAAGTGTGAGTTGTTAGTTCTGCAACCTGTGGAGGGATAGCGGACCGATCCACAGTAGTTGGTCTACCTTTCTGTGCTGCATATGAAGTTTTCTAACAAGAAATATATGACAACAGAACATTTCTAGACATATAAAATATTCCTCCACCACAAAAAATGCGGCAGAAAATGAGTGGGTGAGACAAAAATGAGACACAGAAAATTAGATCCATTGTATATCACATGACTATATAAGTTTAGACAATGAACAGTTATGATTATCCAGTCAATGCACCTTTGTCACATCCAGGTCTGGTGGAAAGGTCTTGTTTTACTCTGTTGTATCATTAATCAACTGCACTGACATGATATCATAAATACCACTATTTATTACAGTATTGCCGTATTGCACACAAGTACAATAGTTATTAGGCTTACATTTAGACCTGATGCATATGTACCCCATGCCTCTCTTCGGCAAGTTAACCTCTCTTGGTGCACCTCATGGTTCATTGCAATATCTTTGATAACTGTATGAAACAGAAGAGGACAGGAAGAGACAGCATATTGAATAACAGTACTGTATTCTGCATAATTTAATACAGATAGGTTAGTATACTTGTACAACTGTAGGATGTCAGCAGTCCTAAACTCATCCTCCCATTGGCTAAGGAGGTCCTTCTTGTGCCATTTCAGGTCACTTTAGTGGTGATGGCAATACTGTCTAGAGTGTGGGATGCCAGTTGCACTGGAGACAGCCTTGGCTACTCTTTCCAAGCCTCAATCTTATACCAAGACCCACTGAAGTCCCCCTGCAGCAGCCTATGGCTGTAGCACTTCAAGAGGAGTAACCTCCAAAAGCACTGCAATGAGGAGAAGCGATGCACCGGACAGCTCAGGATAAAATCCAAAGTTTATTTACATAAAACGTAATGAAAATACACAACACGTTTTTCGTCTAACACACAGACTTCTTCAGACAAAACTGTTAGACGAAAAACGTGTTGTGTATTTTCATTACGTTTTATGTAAATAAATTTTGGATTTTATCCTGAGCTGTCCGGTGCATCGCTTCTCCTCATTGCAGTGCTTTTGGAGGTTACTAGTTTTATCTGCACTGTTGTTCCTTGTCTGTGTTTACTTCAAGAGGAGTACCACAAAAATCCTGGACTCCTCCACACCCCACCTCTGTGCTCTAAATTTAGCACCATCATCTCCTGTATCAGCTATGCCTGCAGAATTCAAGCAGCAACTGTAAGGATAAATTGGCACCAAATTTCTATTTTGCATATAACGGTTAGTGCTCAAACATGCACAACCATGCCAACTGCATTTGCATGATGATAAGCACAAAAAGCCACTTGGAAACTCAGCAAAACACACTTTATGTAAGCAAGGCAAAAGGTACTTTATCAAACAGCCATGAAGTTTTGAGACATGGCAGTGATATTGGCCATGTGTGATGCTGAACATATTCACACTTTTTCATATGGTCAACATTGACAGCCTCTGTGGCTTGGCTTGTTATCCTTTGTGTTTTGGATGTTAAATTAAATGACTTGGCACATAACTTTCTGGAATTACACACTGTAAGAAGTTAGTTAACCAATGTGGGAATCAAACCTAAGGAATAAATAAAGCATAAATTTCAAACAAGGTGATTACTTGTCAGTGCTATAGGAGAACTCACTTTCAGCCATGTTTATTACAGATGAGCTGCCTATGTAAAGAGAGAAGATGATCTGCCTAGCATAGATATGCCATTGCATTTTTAATTAATTATCATAATTACCTAGCTTAAATAATTATACACACATTCAACTTTGTTTCATAAGTAAATTATTTGTGAGATATGCTACTTAGAAAAAAAATTATCTATCAAAACATTGAGACATTTCCTGCAATAAACATAGTTATGATAGCCATTTGTATGTAGCACTACCTTCCTAGTCAAAGTATTGTTAGAAATTGTATTCTAACACTGTCTTTTAAGAGACACCGTTATCTGGATTTGAACCATGGATCACCTGTGTGATATTTATATAGATACTGCACTTATACCTTGTGTCGCCAAGAAAGCTAGGTTAACAGATGGATTTTCCTCACTACGTACTGTCCAGACTGGTGGGAGTGCACCACCGCTAAGCCTGTTTGCACTGCAAAAGGCTACTCAAATAACATTTTTCATTTTTTTCCCTTAAGCAGGTAACTTTGTTGTGCCATGGTCATTAGCAAGCAAATGCACAAGGCAATCGCAGTAATAAAAAGCATATAAAGTTATGATGACAGGGATTCCTATATCTGGAGTAATAATTTCCTCAGTCCCTTCACAATGTATGAATTTGAACCCTAGAAGAATTGTACAAATAGTCACTGCATTTACAGCTTCTGCTACAGAAAGAGGTATACAATATGTGTACATCACTCACTCATTAGAAGATTACAGATATGAAATTCTTCAGTTTCCTTCAACTGTGAGCCCTGTTTGCACTCTGCTAAGCAGTGTTGATATTACACAGCAAAAGAACATATGTAACAATTTATACTCCACACAACAATTTCACATTACTGCTTTTCAGCGTGCTGTAGCAAGTGCAGCTATGTGAAGGTATAATGCAATATTGATGGAAAGACCAGTTACATTTCTCAGTTTGTACCTTAGGGAATGGACTCGTTCACTAACTCATAATGCTGCCAGTCAACAGTGCACACTGCCAAAATGCATGCAAATGAGCAATACAGAAAAAAGAAAAAAAAAAGGTAATAGTTGTCAGTATTAACACATATACAGTGATAAATATAAAAGGCAGAATTGTGAAGGTTATGAGGTCAGTGTGTGTGGTACAACCTGATCATGTGCTCAGAAAATATACATTAACTCTGTCAGATACCACACTATCTGGAATCAAACACTTAACTCAGTACAATAACAACATATGTTCAGATATATTTGTTATCCCTCTTTGCCACCAACACAGGACAAGAAAGTGTTATTTTCTCATTTACTTAAACATGTTTAGAGCAATTCATATTGACCAACACTTTACAGTAATAATGCTCCACACCAATTTAATGTCAGGTTGCCAACACGTCCAGCTACTTCTCTTTATTTTCCGACTTTCTCCTCCTTCTTTCAGCTTAACTGCAGAAATAAAATGTCATGGCCATTCATTTGCTTCTTTGTTTCAATATCTAATATAGCTGATCAGCATTTCAGACAGATTTTAAGTAGAGGATAGACAGTGTTCTCTTACTACAAAGATGTCGATGATGTTAAGGTTGTTCTCATACACTCAAAGAGGTTGCACCTTTTTATTGTAGGTCTACTCTGCATGATACAAACACTTCAGAGAGAACAATCACTTCAGTATGTATTTTTGCTGTTGTCAGAGCAATCAGAAACAGTTACAAGCCATTAGCAGTTAACAATTTTTATTGTTGCTCCTTGCAGTCCTGGGGTGTGTGCATGCAATCGTGTAGCTACCTACGTCATGTTTACATCCTCTACATCAAGCAAGTTTTTTTGTATTCAGGAATGTTAATGATTTCACACCTGATTTGCATCTTTACAGTTCTCAGAGGGTTGAAATTACACTAAAGGAAGGTAATGGTGTAGTTGTGGAAGTGAAAGGAGGGAAGTCTGATTGGATACAGAGTATTGTTAATAGTCATTTGGAGGAGATTCTTCTACAGATCACTGCACTATTTCATAAGTTATGACTGTCCTCTTCACACACTACTTACATGTTCATATTTGGAATATATTTCAATATGCAATGAAAAAAAATTGGAATGTATGCAATTTTGAAATTTCACTGCTGCTATACTGCATATACAGCAGTTCTTAGTGCACCTCCTCTCACCATGTGAGCGTGATGATGACTGTGCCATAAGCTTTGTGCATTTCTGCATGACTTAGGCTCACATATATGTGTGATATGCAGAGTGGATGGGTACGAGACTGACAGTATGCAGATAGTGTATCTTTTTGCACATTTGTTCGTGTAATACAGGTTCCACAGTTGCCTTGACATTAATGCAGTTAGGAGTCATGTGCTTTGGAGATGTCTCTGTCTGAAACTATCTGTCCACAGACATTACATGGGTAAGTAACATTTGTGGACACTGGATTGCATCATATTTAATATTTGCATGTGCTTAGGTTGCTATGTATATTACTTAGTGGTGAATGTGTGTGCTGTCATTTGCCTCTTAGTTGCTGATAGTGTGCACTGATCTTTGAGCCTCAAATGGTGAATGTGTGTGCTGTCCTTTGCCTCTTAGCCAGGGCAAGGCCATATTGTGCACACCTACATCTGCCAGCTACCTCAGCAGCTGGAGGCTTCCTCTCAGATTCCTCATCTGTATGTGGGAGAGGTGCTGATCTTGCCTGTGTTCCATGAATATGTGGTCCTGGCCTTTGCTGTCCCTGTTGCAGCTGTTTACTCAACATAATATTGTGCAGCATTGTACAGACTGTGAGAATTTCTTCACAGGTGCTTGAGTCATACTGCAGGGGACCCCCAATATTTATAGACAGCGAAGACATGATTTCAGCATGCCAAATACAGGCTATATGATGTTTCTAGTTTGAGCATGGGCATCATTGTATCCTTCTTCTGTGAGTGCGTGTGCATTTTTGATGGGTGTCATGAGCCCTACATCCAGTGCAAAACCTGCATCACTCAGCAGATGGCCTTGTGGAACATCACCCCTAGCAAACCTTGTGTAAAGCCATGAGGTGTGCCATATGTGTGAGTCATGATAGCTGTCTAGGTTGCCTGGACAGACATTGAGGATGATCCCTCAGGGATTACAGACAACCTGACAAGTTTATTAAGTGGAATCCCTTCCTGCTGAGGTATGTCCTTCCCTGTACACCAGGTGGGGCTTTTATTTCTATGTGAGTGCAGTCTATGGCTCCCAAGACTTCAGGGAAGTGTGCTGCAGCACATAATTCCTGCATTGTTCTTGCTATCTCCACTGCTGTGCATGGAAAATAGATGCACTCCCTTGGATGTTGTAGCATAGCATTTGAATTTTGATGAAATATTCTGGAAGCTGAGGTCTGTAACATGCCTAGTATAGCTACTGTGGGTCTCTGGAATGTACCAGCTGCTAATATCCTTAATGCTACAAATACCTTAGTTTCCACTGGTATAGGTTCCCCTTGATTTCCCCTGGGTTTGAGATGGGGGCGGCAGAGATTGCATATTTCATGTAGTATTTCCCTGTATGTGCCATGTTTCATGTATCACTCTAGTATTCCAATATCATGCAGTCCATTATATGTTAAATGGGGTCTGAACACCCTTCTTCTTCTTGGACAATGTCTATCTGCAGCATCAGCAGCATTAACTTGAGCAGTAGCAGCCCCTAACATTGCTTTCTTTTTCTAGGTGTGATGGTGGCTGTATTCCAGCGAGTTTTGGTGTTCATGGCAAAGAGTGACAACATCTCTATACAGTAACGTTATAACTTCCTGAATGTTTACACCATACTGAATTGATTAATTTGCATGTAATTCAGCTGCTTATGCTTTAATTAACATACAGTGCCATTTGCCTTTGTTTGGCAGCTATACACAGCGTGTAAAGCCATTTAATGAATACAAAATGCGAGCTATCATGTGCACAGCATAGCGCAATGTGCACATGATAGCAGCACAGAAATTGGTTGTTCATGAATCTGGCCCATAGTTTCCACAGAATTATGGTCTGTGATGAGAAAAGCCTTTGTCAAAAAAATTCACATTCCTAGATGATGGCAAGAGCTTCTTTTTATTCTAACCGTATCTTTTCCCAACAGCAAATAGTAACCAGTCTGCATGCTTTATTAGTTTTTGATGTCTAACCTGCATTTGGTTCAAAACAATCAATAGTTACACTGCAGTGGTGTCTGCATTTAACAGTGTTGAACTGCTTTTATCAAAATAAGACATTATTGTGTGTGAACTTAGTCCTTTGTTTTTTAGTTCCATTGGCTTCTTGTTATTTATGTGGTAGACACAGAATGGCACATCCTTTTATCAATTGTCTGAAACGTCTTGTAATTCTATTAACTTATTTAATGAAACTTACTTGGCTATATCCAAATGATTTCTATTTTCATTAACATTTGTTGGGTGTGTCATGTTCTGCAGTGCATTTAACATTATTTGGTATGGCGGCATTTTTTTTGGTAGAATGTATGAGTCAGTAAAACTCAAGAACAGTCTTACAAAAGTCACATTTTTCTTTAGTTAATGTCAAGCTGGCTGCATTGTGTTTTTTATATACTATTTAACTAACAGTTCTCTGACAAAAATCTTCCTGAATTACTTTCAGAGAACCTTAGAGTAAGGCTTGTTTTGCAGAGGTAATCCCCCATGCACCACCATATACAAGGTACTCTCATGACCCACATTTAAATATACATTGTCACTCTGGTGGTGTAGAGTGATAAAATGCTAACTACAGCCCAACTGACCCAAGTTCAAGTAGCAGCTCAAGTGATTGATGGAACAGCAGGGAGGGATGGGCATGTGTGACCTGAGAGGGAGCAGCAGGGAGGGATGGGCATGCATGACCTGGGAGGGAGCAGCAGGGAGGGATGGGCATGCATGACCTGGGAGGGAGCAGCAGGGAGGGATGGGCATGCATGACCTGGGAGGGAGCAGCAGGGAGGGATGGGCATGCCTGACCTGGGAGGGAAGGCACTTGTTGATGAGGCTCCACAAGGGAAGGCATCGTCTTTAAAGGGGTGTTTCCCTTGGACATAGTCAATGAGCATGGGGGCAGGGAAAATGGGTATGGCATATAAACCACTACCCCCCCAATGGAAACATAGATAGCTGAGCCCCCAGGACACCTAGGATCCATTACTGGCTCTAGCATATACCAGAAATGTCTGATGGGTAAGAGGATAGCTGGTAAACCTGGCATGGATTTGGGCAGTGGGGGCCAGGCCAGAACCCTGAGATCCAAGGGGATAAAAAAAAACTTAAATATACATACTCCAAGGTTGCACAATAGTGGAGAAAAGGAAAGACACCAATGTTGCTGAAAGTGTTTTCAGTGAATTGTCTTTGCATAATCAGTATTTGAATAATCTGCTGTTGATCATTTGACAGGTTCCCAAGTAAAAGTATGGGAATATCTGACATGCTTAAAGGTACAGGCCAGACTAGTGTCACAACTGCCATATAAAGGGGGAGCTGTATCTAAAGATAATGGTCAATTATTTCATTCCAGTTTCAATTGTAGCAGCAATATCTATATCCAGCAGATGAGTTTGAATGTGGGCTAGTGAGAGTATCATTACAAACAAGAGTTAGTATTAAATAAATATTAGATAGTGTAAAAGTTGTGCATTTTGCATTAATTGGGAGTAAATTTGACATACGCAGATTGTTTAGCACAGTAAAATATAATTGCCCAAAGTCATTTCACCTTATTGTCCACTGAGTGCAAGGATAGGCTCTGGATTCCTACTAACCCTAAATTTTATAAATCAGGTAACTTTATAATGAATGAATGTGCTTGTCTATATAATGATATATTGAGATCAGGGCCAGGAATCATAGATGTGCATCTTAGGGTTGCTGACAACTTGTGCTACATCATGATTTTACATTGTTGTATAAAACAAACATGAATAACCAAGTGCATACCTCTCAACTGTACTGATTGTCCCAAAATGTCCTGATTTTTGCCTCATATTTTTGGTCTGATCCTCATAAAATTTGTGGTTTTCTGGCAAATTTTTGAAGATTGAAATCACTAAATAATACTAAATAACAACAAACATTTGAGTTTCAGACTTTATAACTTTCAAAATAGATATAATAATGTAAAACATGTTATTATAGCAATTTCTATGTTTATAGGAGCAATATTTAAATTCTGTCTCTATTTCTGGGCATTTGTGCCTGCACTCTTTCTGGTTTTGTGCAGATTTCTTGTACTGAGAGGTCTGCTAAGTGGTGGCATATTTTATGAGTTTGTAGAGGCCTGCTTTCAGGGAGATATTATGAGGCAGGATGGAAATAATAAAAGAAAGGCACAAGGACAAATTTAAGGGCATGCAAAGAAGAGCAAGCCAGTACTGTTATGATCCCTTGCACAAGCTTCACAAGAATGTGTAGGAAGCATACAGCAGATAACATGAGAAGTCACCTGATGTGACAAGCTGTCACTCTTCATGACAGATTAACAATATACCATAGATTGTAAAGCCCACACAACTGCTGCCTAACTTAATGAGCACCTTATGGGTTTTATAAAAGGGGTGGAAGTGGGAATACAAGAAAGTCACAAAGTAGTATGACAAGCAGAGAAACACAGTATAGGAATACATAAAGGGAAAGCAGGTTGGGGAAAATGGCATATTTTTGTTTGTATGGAGAACGGGGGTAAAGGTATGAAGGGGGCAAACATAGGAGAAGGTAAACAGCAGGTGCACATAAATGCACATGTAAGTGGAACAAATGAGCCACAATAGGAGGGGAATACACAGAATACACACAGACAAACAGATTGGAGGCAAATGGTTGGGGACAGGGTGGGGACCAGTCAGCATACAAGAGGTCAACCATCTACAAAGGATGTTACTGGAAACCAGAAAATGGAGGTCTTTTGTTTGGGTGGCCAGTGGCATGGGCCATACCCACCTCTGGTGGACTGATGGCATGGGCCAGCTGATCATGTGAATCTACAATCTGCTGTGGGAGAGGCTGACTTTCTGTGACTTGTTAATGTCCTGTCAGTGACTGTCTCCACCACCCACTCCAATTCTGCTCTGGTTCTAGCTGAACTGGGGCAGGAAATTGAGGCAAGCTACCTGCCAGTGAGGAGCTAGACCCCCCCCAAAGCAAAGCACTCCCAACCTGCTTACCTATCTCATGTGAAGACTCAACCAAGGAAGGAGCAAGAGACAGCTGTTGATCCTGTGGCTGTGTGGTGCTATTTTGGCCTCAGAAGGGTGGCAAAAAGACAATGGTGTCTTTAATCATGATGAGTCATAGCAGGTGAACAATGTTGAACTGGTGACAACATTGATGCCCACTAACCCTATTGTGCCATATGTCTTTGCTGCACTTTTGGCAGTCAGTGGCCTTCTCCTCCTACTCTGTCCATGCTGAAGGACACAAAGACATACATGCCATGACACATAGATATGAAGGAGGTGCAAACAGCAGTGCAAATCTGCAGCTATATATGCATGTGCAAGAAATAAGAAGCCTTGGAGGGTGCACACAGCCTGACATATATATACTACACTACCATGTGTATGTTTAATAAGCAGAAGCAGGATGTGATGCCTAGAGCCCTACAGGTTAGGTACAGTACCACAGGCATGTGCACTGCAGCAGCTGCATCTATACTGCCTTATCTATGTGCACTTCAGGAAAAGCATGACTTGATGGGCACAAGCACTCAGAGGCACACCTGCTTGCCGTTCCCCACAAAACACTAGAGTACCACAACAGTACAAGTATCAACAACAGAACATGCAATTGACACACATTCACCTATAGCAGCCAGTGGGGTACATAATGGAATCTGTCAGCAGAAACAAACTATATCAAGAACAGTGTTCTGTAAGGCAGAAAAAAAGATTTTGGAGTACACTACGAAAGAACATAGAAATGGCAGAAACTTACAATAAAGCTCGGGGTGATCCTGCCTCACTTCTCTTTTCCCCATCCAAAGATCTTCATGGTGATAGTGACATAGGTCATTTGTATCAATGCCTATAATGCTCAGTGGTATGAGAGATGCTAGTCTCCTTGGTTGGCTAGTCTGATAGGTCCTACTAGGCATCCTCGTTATGAATGGACTAGCATAATGCCCCAGGAACTACTCCTTGAAATGACTGTACACAGCAGGTTAAGATGTCAGTGGGGCACTAACATCATCACCCATTGTCACAAATATACAGGAAACCAAAATGGCAGAGTCCATGATTCCCAGATCACTTTGGACTTTAAAATGAATGTAGCACACTTTAAGGCCCCTATGTAACATGATGCATATACACTGAATAATACTCTCCTTAAACAGACTATACTCAACCTCTCACTAAAATGACAAAACAATTTTTATACATAACTGTTGCCTGTACAATCCACTAAGCTGCACATGGGCTTTCCCTTCGGTAACTTCCACCTCTGTAAAATCTTAGAATGTATAAATGTAACTACTGTCTGTGTATAAATGTAAATAGAAATGTAACTACTTTGTTTTTAACTGGAACTTAGTATAATGTAATGTAAGCAAATGGAGCTTTTCTGTCTGGGCTTCCACTGCAAATGAGTATTACCCAGTCGGACTTTCCCAGTAAACAAAGACAAATAAATAAATAACCTGCATGCACAAGTGACCATGCACTGCATTCCAACAACATGTTTAAAAGTTTATCTGCTCCTAGTATTGCTGATCAATCCCTGTGACACACAGCAGTTCAAAACAGTGGCAAAATGCAGCATCATAGGCCTACATGCAGTGCAATCTAGCAGATATGAGCTGCTTTACTGCTCATGTACCATGTCAGAAGCAAAATTGTACAACTGGAAAGCAGCAGTAACAACATTTCCACAGCTTAATATCGATTTGGTGGCATGTAAGCAGCATTTCCTCAGGAGAGACCCCACAAGAGGTATACAGTGGTCTGCACTTCTATGAAATGATGTATTCCAGCAGTGTTATATAAATCTGTGTGATTCTCCAGAAGCAGCCTGTACTAACAGTACTGTAAGAATGTTAACAGTAGTTCCAGACAGTATGTCTGGCTACAACCTACACTGGCAATTATAATTGTGTAGCTGATGTAATTGCCTTCATACAACTCTATCTGTCCGAAGGCATTCCAAAAATAATAGAGTGCCTCCTCTCCCTGTATCAGACCTATGATTCATGACAATAGTATCATATAAATAAGAGCTCTTGCATGGACAAAGTTTATGGTAACACTATTGTATTTCAGGTCCTAATACTTGTCTGTACAATGCTGGCCTGCAAAGTGTACCTGCACACACAGATATGTAATGTATGCATATAAAACTGTATCAATCTTGACAACAGCCACTAATAAAAGTATAGCTTCTCCCCTCCCCTTGAATATTGCCTACACATATGGTGTTGATGTCTACCTGTTAGCAGAGCTATAACTAGGGTGAGGCAAAGGGAGTGGCTGCCCCAGTTGAAAGCTACTGAGGCAGCGCAATTGACAGGTACCATTGGTGTGGGAGTGCAGTATTAGGTTCTTAAATAAATGTGAATATTATGTTTTTGGCTTGGTTGAAGAGCTTAGCTTGAGCTGAGCATGTATGGTAACTGTGACAAGGTGAATGCTGCTATTTTAACAAATAGCTTGCTGTAACTTTCAGTCTTCAACTTTTTGCTCCTCAACTTAGAGTTGAAGGGCACAAGTGTGAAGTTCTGCATAGGATGCTGAATCAGCCAGTTATAGTTGTTAAATAAATACAAAGGTCAGCAATGTGGATGAAGGCAAGTCCAAACAAAGGCAAAAGCTTAACGATAAAAAGAAAGGACTGACCAACATGGCTTAAAAACAAATAAAACTTTAATAGGTAGCACTTTTACTCCCTTTGGTGCTTCATCAGACCATACAGCATGATAAAACGGGTCAATGTCAGTTCTTTGAACGCTTAAAATTTTGAATGTTACACGGTCGAGACCAAACATTCAAAATTTCAAGTGTTCGAAGATTGACTTTCAATGGCGCTGTATGGTGCAGATAGGGAGAATTTCCCTTTTCTGCACTGAAGTGCGGTCTCGGAGTTGGTATATTTAAGAAGGGGGGATGCAGGGGGGCTTGCCTCCCTGCTCACACTAATAAGATGTGTTTTTCTTTTTTTCTTTTTTTTTATTTGATATTCAAACATCCAAATGTCATACATTTGGTCTCGACCATGTAACGTTCGACATTTTGGATGTTCGAATATTTAACATAGACCCGATAAAACACAGCCTATTATATAACACAGCCAATAAATCAATAAATCAAACCATGTAATTTCAATGTCAGTTTTAAAGGTGCAATATCATTTAAGTCGAAACTCTTGTCAGCTTGCATAGTGATGATCATCACATCTCAATATATTCTGTTTTATTGACAAGACCGCACCCTCTCAGATCTTTATCACCATAAAATGAAATACATGTGAACTATTATGCAAACTATATGTTTAGCTAAGGCATTAGACATTTTGTTCTTCAGTATATCATACAGGTGTTCTAAAATGTGTTCCTTTAAGATGCAATTTGTTTTCCATATGTAGAGCATGAACAGGTGGTGCATGACACTAGATAAACTAGATCTGAGCTATTGCAATTAGCAAATAGCTTTTGTGTATAACATTTGCCTGTATCGGGATGAACAAAATGTTTTGAAGTACAAATATATCTACAAGCATTGCAAGAGTGACATGGATATGTACCTGTACATTCTGACTTCTTATTAACATTCTCATTTCATTTATAACAAAGCTGTTATTTGAGCGAGGTATTATTCTTAAAACAAAAGTTAGGTTGACCCCCTACATCCCATTTAATTGTATCATCAGCCATAAGAATGGGCCAGTTCTTCTTTATCATATCATAAACCAGTGCAATATCACTGGAATAAGTGAGGGTAATTCTAGTGATGCTAGATTTTATGGGTCTATATTATATTATTACACGCTTACAAAAGCGAACGATAATTAATCGACCCCATGTAAGCGAAAGCTTACAACGTCGAAACCTCAGAACAGAGATTTTTTTCCATTGAAAAAAAATCGCTGTTCCAAAAAAAAAAAAAAAAACTTTAAAACATTACATAATGTGGAGGGCTTCGCCCCCCACACCCTCCCTACTTAAATATACCAATTCTGAGATCGCACTACAGTGCCAAAAATGGCAAATAACAAAAGCAGCCAAGTTAATTCTTTCCCAGGGAAAGAATTAGCTGAAAAGCTGCTTCACTATTTTGCCTTTTTGTAATAGGGAACCAATTTTACAGCTGGTGCTTGTACAAGCACATTACTCAAGCCAGTATTGGATGAAAACTAAGATCTTGGTCTACTACTTCTAGAGTGATAAACCTCTTTAATAGGTCCATTAACATCCCTTGCAGCATAGCTTCTATCCATGACATTATTACATAGACCTACAAGTGCTTGCTGTAGACAATTATTATCATTATTAAGTCTGGATATCCTCATACATTGACCTGGTGACCATCAGTAGATTTTCTGTTTCTAATAGGCGAGTTCATAAAATCATAATCAACATTCATGTACTTTAATACTTACCTGCTAGCATAATGTATATTTGCATGATACTCAGTGAAGATAGGTGGTGTATTCTGTGGGATATGCTTTACCTTCAGCAGTTTATATGGACTGTCAATGGCATGGGCTTTTGACATCCAGTGCATTAGAGCGCAGGGACATTACAACTGTGCAAACATGAGTTGCAGGTTCATTGTTGTTAAGACACATACCTAAGTTTTTTATATCTGATGTAGTACCTATAGTATCCAAGACACATGGGCTCACCACCGCAATACTGTAGTCTTGTTCCTGGCAGCTGGTATGCTGCAGGTTTCACTACACCAAAAAACATTTAAGGCTGAAAGATTCTGCCAAATATTACGGTATGTTCACAACAGAGGTTTAGGTTATAAAGAAGAAGATGAGGTAAACCACATATCTACCATTCCAGTGGCATCAACAAACACAAAATGAACGAGTCAAATATACTCAGCAGCACAGTTTATTCTGAAATGTGTGGGCATAGTCGGTTACTTAGAAATGATTGGACAGTATGAAAGAGACTGTTCTGCACTGGTGTCAGCTGTCAGGCACTTTAGTTTCATAACATCTGTTTGCATGGAGCAGCTGTTAGCCTACAAGAAGCTACAGCACCTGTATATTCAGCAGTTGCATGTCGGTCTTTTGCAAGCAGCAGAAGGGGCATGCAGTGTAGTGTAGCTGTTAAGAGACATGAAGAAAGTGACTGCAACTTTTCTTTGTTGACCTGTATCAAAGGATATTTAGAATAAAGGACATTTACCATGGAATATAATAAGAAAGGACATTTACCATGGAATATAATAAGTTACATGCACTGAAAAGCAGTGTTCCTACAGAAAAACACCACAAGACCACTACAATCTGTAAGTTCTTATTCACTTTTTGGACTACATATTTATTGAAATTGAGGGTTAGCCTGAAATGATTTATTGGTTAATGCATTATCCCTAGAATGCTACCATACTTAAGGAACACAAACAGAAGTTGTCCTGAGCAGGCTTAATGAACACAGCACAGAGCTGCAATGCTGGTGGACAAATGAGGCACTGCAGAGCTACAGCACTGAGGACAGCCACTGTTACTACACTCCATGACCTGAGTATGGGTTTGTACCCTTTTACTCATACTTTCCAATGTTTGCCAGCATCTCTGCCATCAAATACTGCCATTGTGAAATGCTTATTCACTACCCTGAGGATGCTGAAGACCTGCCTTGGAAGCAACATAGGTGAAGAGTGTTTCACAACAATTGCTGTTTTGCACATGTACCAAGACATCCCTTTGGATCTCCATCAACTGCTTTAAGACTTCAATAGTTGGAAGAGCAGACCATCTTCTGATGTCACTGATGTCCATATGGACTAACTGTTTTGATAGTTTCAGTTTGTGATAGGTAAATACAAATGAAAAGCCTTGCACAAAGCACTTCACCTGTGGTTGGTAGACACAAGTGAAAAGTTTTGCACAAAGCACCTCACCTGTACCATATCTGACTGTGTAAATTAAGGTACTGGGACTGGTGGGTTGCATCTCACACCATGTTTCTATTTCAGCTGGAAAAAACAACTGTAGTATCTTTCTTTTTGATTGGTTGGCTTCTACAGTGCCACATGTATCCACTTTGGTCACATTAACTCCCATCCCCCGATGCATGTTGATTATTTCCCTATATGGCTGTCTTGTCAAGGTCAGGACATTTGTTCATGCATGCCTCTAAGTTATTTTCATTAGGAATTTTCCGTCCCCTACATCACACATGCAGTTAATTTTGTTGCCTTCTTTATCTTAATTTATTTTTATTTTATTATATTTTTGTCCTTCTGTACCTAGATCACCAAGCCCATTCCCATATTCAGACTATAATGTTAGTTATAAAGGTGGCATTAAGTGCATATAATTTTTGGAGATGCTCTTGTTTCATTCTAACATATTAAGACAGCTTTCTTGTTCCAGCAGTCTTTGTGGCACACAGCTCGGTAGCAAGAAAAGCTCTACATCTTCTGGTAAAAACAGCAAAAGCAGAGCACCACCTAGCTAACCACAGCTTGCTAACTTTACAGGCTTTACTTTTTTAGTGTTCAGTTTTATTATCTTATTTTAGTGCCCTGTTATCTGGTTCATTTGATATCCGTACTCTTCCCACACTGCCAGCATGGTAGTGGATGCAGCATGGACATTCATTGTTATGGAACCGTGTTTTAATGGAATAGCTTTGTACAAAGATGCTTTTTTTTATATAGAAAATGAAATATGTTGTGGTATTCCATAACTGTTGTTGCAATTATGATCAATTATCTGAGTTCTATTTTAAAATGTTTGGACTATAATGTTAATTACAATGTTAGTATGTTAGTATTCAGTGTCTGTTTTTTGAGGTAATAATATTGCTTTTTGGCAAGTTTTTTTTCTGCTTTTCTGTGTCAGCATTCTGTGTAGCCCACAGCTCTGTGGTATGAATGGTTTTGCAGCTTCTGGAAATTATGGCAAAAAAAAAGAACTCCACCAAAATGACAACAGCTGTCTAACTTTGTAGCAGTTGCTAGACATGCTATATTTAACCTTCAGTCTTAATGCATTATTCTAGGCCCTTATTAATGTGCTCATTTCATTTATATATAAATATATAGGTAGTAGATGCCATTGTTAGGGGCTTGTTCTTTGATCAGAGTATCCATTCTGTAGTGACACAGTTGTACTATTTGTATTGACAGTTTGTTTTATTGAGTCTCTGTTGTTGTAATTTAATGTTTTCTTACATTAACTCTTAATATTGTTATTCAAATGTAAACTATACAGAAACAGACAGTATTCTGGGGTCATTTAAGGTTGCTCTTCACTTCAGTACTGACTCTATATATTTCTAAGTTCAGAATAAATCACTGTACACAGTGCTTTATTGTTCTTAAGCTATGTACATTGAGCTCAGGACATGGCTAAAAGAATTACCTCTTACCTTTCCTCTATCTGATTGTCTCAAAAAATAATTTCAGCATGGTCCAAAATCACTATGCCTCATTTATTTGGTAAACAGTATTGTCAATTGTCTGTCAGCACAGAATACTGAATCATACCATTTCTAATACTCCACTGATCCAAGACAATTTTAGAACCCATTTCACAGCAGTGCAATTGCTAATGTGACATTATTTAGACTGTGTTCATGTCACTCAGGTGATAACTTTAGTGTGGTTACTAGTAAGCAGCGGTTGGTCCCTAAATCTCTTTCCCCATTCTCTGCTGTGCAGGATGTTGGTGTGAATGATTACAGACTTTCTGGCACTTTAAACAATGCATGAATAATACTGTACTGACATGGCTTATGATTCATACAACCTGCATGCATATTGCTCTTTGTGCAAGCTTGTATTGTCAATTCTATTGTCAGAAGTCTAATGAAAAGAAACCAGTCATAGGTGTGCTGTAAAGTGAATAATGCTATATTCGGTTCAATGTCTGTTGTAATTATTGGAAGGCATAAGCCTTGCTTGTCAAATGTATGTGTATATGGCACTGTGGTATAAACTGGCAGAATTCCTTGATTGGTAACCCCTTGTAGAAAGGATGTGCCTTTCCGTAATATGGTATTTGGTACCTACACATTACTAGTCTTTTGTGGAGGGCATGTTAATGCTTTGAAGCATTTTGGAACTTCTTGTACTGAAAATGAAACCATAATACGATAAAGCTGACAGCAAATAGCAACGCAGTTTGAGAGCACCTTAATGTTGATGCACATACAAGAATCTTGTTTTAATTACTTATCCTATATTGACTATGTTAGTACTACTAAGGTGGTAGACCCTTTTAGGGAGACCTGAGGATGGTATTTATACTGCAAGAAGAAATTTGGCCAGGGCATCATGGAACTTCCCCAGTTTTTTTTTTTGATAGGTGCTGTGAGTTCTTTTACATCCAACTGGACTAGTAGCAACTCAATCTGATGGGACTTTGGTTTAACATGTCACCCAAAGGACAACATACTCAGGAGGGCAGTACCCCCCTTATGTTGTGCTTCAATGTCAACAATCCATCTACAATGTGTAAGAATTGAACACACAGCCTTCTGCACCAAAGGAGAGTGAGCTATCTGTTGCATTACTGATACTGATACTTGTAATTTGGTAAAATCTTTCAACACATATCTACCCTGAGGTGGTGTTACAGGGTACTAACAACTGCTGTTGCACAACTTTTTAATGTCTGGTAGAAAGTACCGCACTAGTGCTGTTAATGTGAGTCCATCTAAAGCTTTAGCTCAAACTTCATATATCTTTTGTAGTATGAATGAGTGTACTTTTTTGGTGAGTTCTTTCTCAAATTTTTTTTTATTTTCGAAAGACATTTGAATGAATTCCATAGTATTTATCCATAACATCTTAAACAACTATGTACACTATTTGCATTAGCCTGACACTATAACAGATCTTAATATATACAGTTACTTTATAAGTATGTCCAATCCATTATCAGAGTGTCTGATCAATTATTGCATAGTGTCAATCAACGATAAGACTTTTCCCCAAGGGTTGTTGATAAATGGTTTGGGATAAATTCCTAGTTCTTTAATTTTAATTTTCAATAATGCTGTGGTCTTCAGTAGGCTGTAGAAGTCTTCCAAAGTTGGTATTGCATTTGTATTCCATCTTCTTGTTCTACACTTCCTTAAAATTGCAAGTATAGTCCCAGATACATGTTTGATCTATTCAAATGAGGACCTTCGTTCAGATTTAATAATACAAGAGCTTTAGTTAAATAAAAGGATTCATTAAATAAAGCTTGTAGAAAGTTATTAATACCATTCCAAAATGGCTTAATTTTAACATAATCAAAGAAAATGTGGTTCCAATCTGCATTGTGTACTTGCTCACATCTTCAACATAATTCTTTTATGGAAGAACTAATTTCACTGATTCTATCTGGGGTTAAGAATGCTCTGTGCAAGCATTTCCAATTAAAAACTTTACAGTATTGTGTAAACAATGTATATTTTATCGATAATAAGATATTTGTTTTAATATTTTCAGTTAACTGTATTGAGTGTCCTTTTGTTATATATTTCCAATATGAGGTTTTGGATGTTGTTTTATAGTTAATCAATATTTTGTAAAATTTTGAAATATTGTTTCCCTAGTCAAAGTCATGATTTCATATATGTATTTCGTAAATTTAGGTATTTCTTTAAATGAAGAATTGTTAATTATTCTAGCTAAATCTTGCAAATATGACAGAATACTCTGTAAAGTTAGATAATCCTGTTGTGGAATTTTGTATATTGTTTTTATTACTTGCATATCTAAAACTTTTAGTTCTATGATACATTGGAGCCAACAAACAAATCCTTTCTGTTCCCAGGAATTAATAATTTTTCCATATATTTTATGTGGAAAGTTCTTTGTAACTATAAATTGTGTTAAAAGATCAAACCAGATTTTTAAATCTATATTTACATTAGCAATTTTCCTAAATGAGTCAGTGTAATAAATAATTATACAAGTTTTAGTGGGTTTAGTTATGTTATATTGCATACTAACATATATGTGCCATGGCAAATTGTTTTTATCTGTTATTTGAAATTTGTTTTGTAAATCAAATTAATTTATTGAAATTACGGTTAGTAATTCTTTCCAATTTGCAGAGTAATTTGGACTTATCAAATCTGACATTGTTTTAGATATTGATGCTTTTATATGTGTTTCTATATTAAGAAAGTTTAATCCTCTCTATTTCTATGGTCTGATATGATATATTAAAGCTATCCTGATTCTTTTGGGAAACCATAAAAATTTTATTAGGAATGAATTTATTTCTTTAAGCATATTCCTTTCTGGTAACAATTGTATTGCCAAGGCTATATATAGGATCTTGGGTAGTAAAACCATTTTTATTAACTGTAGTCTATCTTCAAATGTTAATATTATTTTGTTCCATTTTTCCACAGAGATTTTAATTGTATTGATGATATTATTTTTTTTAGACTAATTCACTATTATCCTAGCATAACTCAATTCCTAGATATTTTAAGGTAGATTCTTGTTTCCCTATGATGTGATCCCCCTTAGTCTGCAGTTCTTTTTTTATTTAAAAATAAAAATGTTGATTTTGATTTATTGAAATAGAGTCCTGAAGTCATGTGAAATTTTCAATTAATATATATAATTCTTCTAATGTCTCTTTTGTATTAGATAATGTTAGTAATATGTCATTAGCAAATAGCATTATTTTAGAATCGTATTGTTCATAAACTTCAATTCCTTTGACTTTTATATTGCTACGAATTGAATCTGCAAATATTTCAATAGCCAGAGCAAATAGAATTGGTGACATGGGACATCCTTGTTTAGTGCCTTTTGTTATATGTATAGATTCAGAGGTAAAATGACCTAACTTGACATACACTAAATTATTTGTATATATATATATATATATATATATATATATATATATATATATATATATATATATATATATATAAATTCTTTATGAACAAAGGATGCAGGAAATTCAAATAGCATTAGGATTTTGAATAAATAGTCCCAATTTAGGGAATCAAAGGCTTTCTCTATATCTAAGCCAATTATGACTGTTTCTTTATTTTCTTTATTAACATAATCTATAAGAGAAATTATCCTTTTAATATTGTCATGTGTGTGTCTATGATATATAAATCCAGTTTGATCATTATTTATTGTTTTGGAAAGTGGTATTTTCATTCTGTTAGTTAATATTGTCATAAATATTGTATAGTCATTATTTAATAATGATATAGGTCTATATGAGGTACGGAGGTTTGGGGATTTATTTTCCTTTAGGATTGGTGTGATTAAGGAATATATCCAAGAGGGTGGTATTAAAGCTTGTGACTGAATTTCTAAAAGAGATTTATGGAAAAGGGGATAGTATCTTTGAAGGAAAAAGTTTAAATATTTCCATAATTATGCCATCTGTACCTGGAGTTTTATTATTTTTACCCTCTTTTATTGTATCTGTAATTTCTTTGTAGGATATGGGTGCTTGCAGTTCTAGTTTGAATTTTTCTGGTATTTTTTTATATTAGAACATTTTTCATCTAGATTTAATTGATCAATATGTATATTTTCTTTTTGGAACTGTTCCATATAGTGATTTCTATAGGCATCAAGAATGTCACCTATATCTGAGACATTTTTCCCTTTCTATTCATGGAAGATACTTTTAATGTTATTAGCTTTTGATTGTATTTCGATTCTTGTGGATAAATTATATAGATATTTGGGAGAAGTGGCCAAGGTATTAATTTTTAGTTTTTCTAAAGCTAAACTAGTTATATGTATTAGAATTTTGTTGTATTTATTGTTTAATAACAAGATATTAATTTTTAGTTTTTCTAAAGCTAAACTAGTTATATGTGTTAGAATTGTGTTGTATTTATTGTTTAATACTTCTACTTTCTTTTTCATTTCCAAATTATTTTGATTTTTTTCACCTTTTACTGACAAAAACTTGGATTTTAGATCTAATAATTCAGAATCCCATTCTCTGATTTTTGTTTTATACCAAGTTAGGATTTTACCATATATGTAAGATTTTGAGTCCCATATCATTATTTTATTTATCTCTGTGGTGTAATTAATATCTAAGAAGAAATGTAATTCAGATAATAACCAGCATTTGAACTCTTTAATTTTAGTTATATATGCTGGAATTCTAAAGTTAAAGAGTAATGGTTTGTACCCATTTTGAAGTTTTAGTATCAATGAATTGTGGTCTGAAAAGGGGCAGGGAGTGACAAGAAATTAATGATTTTAGAGTGTAAGTCATGGGGAGCAAATATTTTATCTATTCTCGTTTGGGTACCAAATCTGTGATCTTGATGGGAAAACAACAAGGATTTATCTTATTTAAATTTGAAAGTATCTACAAAATTAAATGATTCTACCCACTTGTTTAAAGCTTTTGATACAACAGATGTAAGCAGTGGTCTTTTATTTGTAGTTTCAGAAATATCAAACATACAGTTAAAATCTCATCCTAATATTAAGTTGCCTTTCTAATTATTGGAAATGAAATTCAAGTGTTTTTTAACAGTTCCTGTTCCAATGCCTGGGAACCAGTATAGATTGACTAGGGTCCATATTCTGTTATTATATTTATATATTACTAATGCCATAAGGCCTTCTTTATCTTCATACTTATAAATGATTTCTGGGTTAATCACATTTGTTTTCCATAAAATTGTTACCCCTTTACTCTTTGTCTTATAAGTGGATTGTGCCAATATGATATATTCCTTAGGATTCCATTTGTAATTGTCATTTGTTTTGAAATGAGTTTCTTGAAGGAAGATAATTTGTGGTTTGTTCAGTTTTAAATATTTTAGTAGATTTGGTCTCTTACTAGGATTGTTTAAGCCATTGGTATTTAAAGATAATAAAGTTAAGTCCATCTTAGGTTATTTAGACTATGTATTTTTTGTTTTATTGCGACTATTAAACATTTTCCTCTGATAACTATAAAGTATATGTTTGAGCTTTTAAAGGAAATTATCAGTTTTACACTTTGAGTGTTTACCAATAAAGTAATGTTTTGGTCAGGCATACTAAAATGTTTTTGTGAAATAACAAATTTAAATTAATAAATGTTAAAAAAACTAAGTTCCACACTATCCATGGAATGAAAATCATTCTTAGTCTGATGTATAAACCTAATTCCATTAGATTATCAGTCATACCTTGACAATCCAGAACATCTGAGCTCCATAAGTTGACTTGTCATATGGAGAATATTTGTAATAGACATAAGCAATATTTATATTATTTTAACAGATATAGTATTATTATAGATTAGAAAGAATTTTGATACAATATAAATGTCTACTTATTGTATAAGCAATTAATATTTACATGAAAGATAGATGACAAACAATTCAATCATAGTAAAGTAGGATGTATCATATATAAAACCTCAGTAAAAGATTATAGCACACAGTTATTTAACATATTTACCCTTATTGATGAAGTTTTTCACAACTTATTACTTACTATAAATAGATGGTATTAATATTTATACCTAATGTTTATAATACAATGTATTTTACTGGATATATCAAAAGTTATATTTCATTCTTTGCCAGCATTTAAGTAATCACTTTGTTGCTAACTTACTTAAAGAATCAAGTTTGTTTTATGTGAACATTGATGAAAGTTAGTGCATTTTAATTATCAGTGCATCCCTCTTCCCCCCATTTCCTACACATAAGGACTTTCATATCTGTCATTTCTTATTATAACATGAGTGAAATTATAGGTTAAAAACAACAAATTCACTTATTGTGATTAATGATTACAAGTTCCCTTTCCATACTAATAAATTGCCATTTTATGGTATATACTGAAAGTTTTTAGATTTAAGTGACAACATTCTATTTTGTATGATCATCAAAGGTTAAACTGAGTGATTATTGTCAATTTAATACTATTTGTTCAGAATTTCAGAATGTGATTGTTACATTCTATGACATTCTTAGTTCAGGCTTCTATTGTTTCCCTTGAACAACTTTGTCAGTTTGATGTCATGTATAAAACATTAGTTAACTTGGTAACAGCTTACGTATTATGTATGGTCAAGATGGGTTACAAAACCACAATTCAAGTTAAAGCATTTATATGACTTGTTAAGCACATTTACTTATATGAGAAAATCATCATGCTTCCCCTTGATGTTCAATGTAGTGTATGTAATTTACTAGTTAAGACAGTAGTGTTATTATGCACAAGCCCATGTTATGAAAATGAGTGTCTATTGTCAATCTAATACTATTTGTTCAGAACATGATTGTTACATTCTGTTTCATGTCAAGTTCAGGCTTCTATAGTTTCTCTTGAACAACTTTGTCAGTTTGATGTCATGTATAAACATTAGTTACCTTGGTAACCACTTAAGTATTATATATGGTCAAGATGGGTTACAAAAGCTACAATTCAAGTTAAAGGAATTACATGACTTGTTATGCATATTTACTTATATAATAAAATCATCATGCTTCCCCTTGATGTTCAGTGTAATGTATGTCATTTATGACAAGTTAAGAAAGTAGTGTTATTATACACAAGCCCATGCTATTAAATCCTGTCTTTAATATCTAAATTTAGCAGACTGCTTCATCTTATATGATGATTATATATTTTATGTCTAGATTTACTAAAACCATACATTACATAACTATTGTGTGTTTTTTTTTTTTTTTTGGTTGTTGCTTAGTTATTTGAGAGACCACAAGCTGTAATACTTATTCTTACTATTAGCTCCTTCCAAGCATTTTTATACAGTCCATAGACTTTAAATTATGAGACCCTTCTAGTTTCTTATTTGTAATAAGTATATTTCCATCTTCACAAACACACATATCAGTACTTCAAGCATGGACAACCATACCCATCCAGTTTTGCCAGAATACCATTTACTAGTTCATGTGGTATGTTTCCAGGCTGTTCTTAAAATATGCAAACCAATATTTGTCCTGTTCCATGTTAACAGCCTATTCCATGCAGTGGTCACTCTGCCAGTGAATCCACTCAACACACCTTCAATTCCCACAGATATTTCCACAAAGGAAATCTGATGACTCTCTAGCAATTCCCAGCAACCCCAAACACCCCTAGAATCAGCTATCCCCATATGCCCAACACATCCAAGCAAGCTCACCTCCCATACCACAGCAAAGGGTACTGCACAAGACCAAGTGCTCTTAGTCTTTCACAGTAACTCAGACTTCCACTGTTATGTAAATCCTTAATGTGTTTGGACCAAGATACATTTTAAATATAAAATTGCGCTTATTATTATTATTTTATTTATTTATTTGTTTGTTTTTATCAAGAATCAACTTAATAAGCTAAACGAAGTGTTGGGAGACCATCAATCATCTTGGAGGCTCCTCAGAGCCATTAAGCATTATCGTCACTCTGTCTCAGTTACCTTAGCAACCTGGGAGTGTCTGTTTCTGTTAGTGTGTCTGTGCACTGCATACCAGAGGCTCGCGACGCACCTGAAGCAAAGCTTCACTTCATTGCAACTTCAAGCCTAAATTCCCTCCCTTTCAGCGAGGCAGAGCCAGGAAAAGAATGAAGAGCAAACAGATAAAAAAAAAAAAAACATCCCAACAACCCGCTACAACAAGAGATAACACATTCTTCCAGCCTCCCCACCTCTCACTCAGCAGATGTATAAACAAAATATTATCTGCCAAAATACCCCAAATCACAGCTTTATCCAACCCCTTCCCCTGGATCCAGGCTAAAACATCAAATGTCTCTTCCTAATACACAAGCATCAGTAAACCTTGATCACAAGCTGCAACCCACAGCTTCCCAGAGACAAAAACGGCAACATGCAACAGTTGCCAGATACAGCTGCATCCGCACACACACCATGTTAGCCTTAATCAAACAGCACTCGAAGCTATGATACCTGCCATAATTGATATTAACTATGTTTAGACAGAATAATAATGAAATTTGTACTAGCTGCCAGACACAACTGCATCCACGCACACCATATTAGGATTGATCAAACAGCACTCGAAGCTATGATACCTGCCATAATTGATATTGTACCAACTGCCAGACACAGCTGCATCCATACACACCATATCAGGATTGATCAAACAGCACTCATAGCTGTGATACCTGCCATAATTGCTATTAACTATATTTAGACAGAATAATGATGACATTTCTACTAAGAGCTTGCTACTATTATTTAACCAGGATATACATGACATTTCCAAATCATACTTTAACTGAAAAATGCATTAGTCTCCATGACAGCATTATTTTTTAAACACTCTACTGTTACTGCTATTATATATGATATTAATTTGATAAATTTGAGTTTGAACTCTGATGAATGGTACCTTGTTGAATTAGTTAATTAATTACTTAAATTATTATAAGTAAAAACAATGAAAAAAAGATAAGTATTCATTGAGTTCAAGTAGGGGAATAGAAACGTCTATGTTTGTATTATATATTGTTTTGTTTCGCTTATATACAATGTAAATAGTAATCCATCATGACCTACTTTTGTTTGTGAAGAATTACTGGACTCTTTGAACATTCTGAATAAATCATTACTGTTTCTCAGTTGTTTAAGAAAACCTCCTTTTTAAAATAAAAACAGATGACAAGTGATGTACCATATCAGTTGATACTTTGAGAGATGTAGTTGCAAGGGTTATTTTTTTGGGACAGCTATTTTGGAATCAGTTTTTTGTTTCTTCTCCCTACCATCAGTCCAAGAATTTGTTTCTTTTATTCTTTTAAGTTTAGGGGCCATCCACTCCATTTCTTCTGGGATAGACACTATGTTGCTGTTTTTGATGAATATAGTAGCTTCTTCTAAGTCATTAAAGTTTCTCATCTCATTGACAAAAAGTATTTTTATCTTGGCTGGAAAGGCCAGCTGTGCTTTAATGTTTTGTTCCAACAGTTTTATTATTGGCCAGACATTTTTCCTTTGTTCTAGTATTCTGGAAGAATAATCATTGTCAAACCTTATCAGGCTTTGATTGTATTTTAATGGTGATTTTCTTCAAGCAGATTTTAATATTAGTTCCTTGTGCAGAAATGAAAGAAATTTTATAACTATGGATTTAGGTGGAGTATTTATTGAGTTAGAAGCAGGTTTCCTTGGTGCTCTGTGTGCCCTTTCAATTCCAAATATACACCCCTCTTTCAAGTCTAAAAATTCAGGAATCCAGGTTGTTAAGAATGCAATAATGCCTTCACCTTCAGTGCTTTCAGGCAGACCAAAGATCCTTATGTCATTTCTCCTTTCCCTGTTTTCTAAGTCATCTATTTTGTTAAGCAGCCATGTATTCTGTTTAAGCAGAAATTCTTTTTGGAATTCTTCCTCTTTGAGTCTCCCTTTGATGTCATTTAGAGAAGTCTCTATATATTTGCTATTTTTATTTTATGGTGTTGCTGTAATAGTTCCTTAAGAGTATCAGTCTGTTTTTGAGAATTTAATTTGAGGTTTTCTAAGTCATTTTTAAAGCCATCCAGCTGGTTTTGACATGGAATTTGAGGATACAGAATGGTTAGATGACATAAAGATTACAGAAAAATATGACTGGTTATGAGTTGTTTGTTAGTTAGACACATTTGAAGTTTTGCAAAATTAAAGCAAAAATAACTTAAAAAAACATAAAGGTTAAACAACAGTAAAATTTGCATTATATGCATTTGACAAATTTGTTAAAAATTGTTTAAATTAAATGTGTGTTTTGGTAAAAAATGAAAAAAAAAAATACATATTGAAATACAAAAAAAAAGTTGTGTGAAAGTGTGTGTGTAAAGAAGTGAGTTTGATCCAAGTGTCCTGTGTATCATGGGAGTCAGTGTATGTGTGTTATGGTTAAAATAGATTGTATGATGCATATTGCTTTTTGATGACTTGCAAATGAATTTGCACAACTTGCAAAGAAACAACAGTGAAAAAAAAAAAAAGAAAAAAGGATGAAGTGGTTTATCTAGCCCTTCTGAGCTTGATGGAGTAGAACCCAGGCCTAAAGTAAAGGACCCGAGCCTATACTAAGTGTGTGCCATTTAACCCGAGTTGCCCTGCATCTAGCTTCTTGTGTATTGACAAGCTCTGTCTCAGTCCCTCGTTTATTTCCTCCACTTGGATGTCAAGGAAATAGTTGGATTAAGTTCATGGAAAAGGAGTGAGATAGTGAAAAAGCGCTTTTTTCCTTTTTTCTTTCAATGTCGTATTTTTTCTTTTATAGCCAATGTAGGAGCTTGTCTGGCAACCTGAAGCAGGTCCTTAGCCACCCCCGCCCATGGCAGCATGCTCATAGGGAGCCCTCTGAAGGGCAGAAGGGCTAGATTAGGCTCTCCTCTGAAGCTCATTCACTATTTTTCAACACTGTTTCTTTGCCCATTGAACACACTTGCCCCACTCAACACCACCAAGTGATGCAAAATTCATATGCATCATAACATCTATTTTATGCATCTCACACATCAAGCATATACACAGTAACACTGACTTTCAGTACTACTGATCATATCACCACACAGGACACTTGACTTCAAACTCACTTGGATATTTATTTCCATTTTTTTTTCAACTTCTAACATTTTTTTGTTTCACCACAATCATTTTTCCTTTGCATTCAAGTAAAGTCAATGCATTCAAATACAACACTGCAAACTTTTAATGTCACATTTTATTATTTTATTGTTCTTTTATTTTGTTGTTTCATTTTTGTTTCCTTTCACACAGCAGCAATCAAACTCCTGCAACCTTTCTGACGCATTTTTAACATAATTAAACTCCTCATTTACTGTTTTGACTTACTTAGCAAGACTTGGCTTTCATATTTAAAGAAAAGCTGGCATTTTTTGTTCTTTTGCTCTTCTGTACCTACTGACTTTGGATTTTACCATTTGGTCTGATTTTGTTGCTTTGTACCAACTTTGGATTTTTTTTTTACTTTTACACCAATAAAGGACTTACCTTTTTTACGAACTATTGTCTTCACTTTGCGGTTCTGGAACTACTCTTCTTGGTATTACAGAAAAATATGCTTTGAACACAACGAACTAAGACATTCTAAACAATAAGCACCTTACTGCATAAGCTCCTGACATCTAATTACTTCAGTTAGAAAATATGCAAAGTTATATAAAACATGCAACAATTCATATAGTGCAACTGGTGCAAGTAAAATATAATGAAAACATATATTACAAAAATTAAGCAATCTAAACAGGCCAGGTGTGCATATGTGTAGATGTGGTGGTACACTGCCACACTACAAAAAGTAGTAAGATGAGGTTTAAGAGCATTGTCATCTATGACTGTACCCTTGTAGACCATTGCTATAAATGGCAGCACCACTAATTAAGAAAACATAACAGTACAACAAGGTTTGAAGCCACACATATCTTCTTGTATTTTTAAATGAAATGGAAAAACAAAAGAAATAGCTAAGAACATGGGAAATGTGAGGAAGGGGAGCAGGTAAGGAAGGTCCACCTCTTCAAAAAGTGTGATATTGTCAGTAACAACAAAAGAACTGTAACGGTCTGAATCAGCAGCACTGTTTACAAATTCAGTGCAACAGTTTTCAGTCTAGAAAACTGTAGAAGACCCCATCAATGTGTGTTAGCATAAAACAGTCAGATGATGCACATGTAGATGCAGCAGGCACATGGAAATAAGGTCCTAGCCTAAAATCAAGAATGGAAGAGTGTGTGGGGTGTAGACAACCTGATTAGGAAAGAGGGAGGAATCGCAAAACTGACCTGAAAAGTATTGATGTTGCTATGTTGCAGAAATTAAAACTTACAGCTAGGGAAGTGACTAAGTTGCAGAAAATGAGGAAGAATCTACTAAAGAATGGTTTTAGGTAGTAAAAAGAGTCAGAGAAGAGGAAAAGAAAATAATACAGTTGGAGTTTAATGTGGTGATGGACACAGTGAAAGATAGACTGCATGTAGCAATAAAGGTTTAGAAATGGTGCCAGGAAGTTATGTTTGAGGAGATGGAGGAATGAGAGATAGACAGCTAAGTGGGAGGATAGAAGACAATATACTTATTTTTTTTAGTGATGAATGAAAACAAGCAATCATGTTAGACATCAACAGAGATGATTGTGGTGCAAGTGGTAAGGTGCATGGGATATATTTGACAGCAATTTCAAATCATGTGATGGTCACAGAGAGTGGCATACAGAGAGAAAACAAGAGAAAAATGGTGAAGGAGCCCAGGAAAGTGGAGTGATGCAGATAGGCTTGAATGAATAAAAGGACTGGTAGAACAGGCAGTGAAGGAAAATGGAGGTGGGAGAAGAAATAATAGTATGGAATTAATGCAGCATGGAGAGGTACAATTAAAGGATATATGGAGGCACAGAAGAGGATTACAGAAGGGAGCAACCCCCCTTTCCCACCTTCAGATTTGAATTAAAAAATCCCTCCACACCAAATCAATCTGGCCACATCATGTAAGGGTATCTCAGCCTCTAGTCTTACTCTGTCTCAATTGTTAAAACCCCTTACCTCCCCCTCCCCTATCTCATTTCTCCACAGCATTTCACCAAAACGTAAACTTGAAATAGAATAATGTACATTGTAAAATGTGCATTTATCTCATAACTGTTGCTACATCTACTAATAGCTACTGTATAGTATTTGTTATATATTGTTACTTTCTGTTCTGTTGTTCATATCTACAGCCTACTGCCTCTCTGTTCCATTTATAACTTTCTGTGAATTATTTCACTGAGGAGGTACAAGCAAATAGTCATTTGTGATCATTCTTCCAGTCAGGTAAACAAATGTAAAATAAAGAAAACAAAACACTACGCCAGGTGAGAAAATTTGGGGGAAAAGTGCAGCAGAAAAACAAGATAGAGAAGGGTGAAAATATGGCATAGAGAAAAAGGGAGAAATTAGAGAAGTTTATAAGAAAGGAATTGAGACAGAGCTGAGGAAATGCGATACAAGGATTTAGATGAGAGGTCAGGTGGAGAAAAACTATTAATGTGTTAATGAATTAAGAAAGAAGTCTGAGTTGGATTAGGATGATTACAAACAGCATGGGCAGTGACACTAAGAAAGGATGTACAGGAAGTGGTCTAAGAGTTTTTATGAGAAATTGTATGAAGAAAAACAGGTGAGAGTAGGGATTTTTTTATATGGAAGGGGTTGATATGAATACAGGAAGATAAAAGTGAGTAATATAAATGAACAGGTATTGAAGAAGTGATGACAGTAATCAAACTTATGAAAAGTTGGAAGGCTGAAGTGGTTAGCTTTCCAACTAACTTTTACAACAAAAGATAGGTATAGAACTGGGGAGATGCTATTAGAAATGTTCGATGATATTATAAACAATGGAAATGCCCCCAGTCTATGAAGAAACTGACTGTGGTGGTATTACATAAGGGGAAAAGGGGGGAGCTGATGTTCGAGCAAGTATCAGGCTGATCTCTGTCTCTATGTAATGTTGATGCCAAATTATTCATTACTGTGTCAGTGGGAAGGCTAGGAAAAAAGATGGCATAAATATTAGTATGTTTTGTGATAGAAAAATGATCGGTGACCATTAGAGGTTGCTGTTAAACTTTGTAGCATGGTCACAAAAGAAAGGGTAGGCTAGGTGGGTATAAATGGAGATCTAAAAACGTTGTGTAAAGTCAACTGAAATGCTTTGTTGAAATGATTAAATTAGTTGGTGGGGGAGTGGAGGTTCTTGCAAGAAATAAACAACATGTATAATAGGCTATAAATTAGGATTATATCTAAAGGGGAGATTCAGATAGGGTGGCAGTAGGGAAGGTGGCATTGCAGGGATACTCATTATTACTGAGATTGTCCTCATTATAATGGAGAAATTGGTGCAAAGAATAATTCTATCTGGACAGTTGGGAAAGGCAAAGAAGTTGTTTAAATATGTTTGCAGATGGCTGCATTCTGTAACTGGGGGTTATGTGGGGGATGTTGTCAGGTGTATTAGATATCTCTGCAAAATGTAGGGAAGGGACTGGATTGGAGTACCGAAGTACTGGTGATCATTGTGAAAAGATAGTGAAAAGAACTTAGGCTTGCAGGTGCTTTCCACAGTTAATTAAATAAAAGAAAGGAATTGGTGGGAACTGAAGGATAAGGTAGTACATAATGAATATAGGCAGCCAGAGAAGGAGAAACTGCAATGCTGCTTGCACTCTACCTGCTAAGACATATCAGTAGAGCTCCTCAGAAGAAGGTAATTCAGAAAAAAAAAAACTGTATGTTACAGTGTACTTGGGAGGTAGGAGATGTAGAATCAGTAAGGAAAGAATGTGAATGACTAAGAACTCTGGTGGGTGGTGAATACCAGATTTTAGGAGGTAAACAATGACAATAAGCATGAAACAAAGACTAAAGATTAAGGAGGATCCTGGTATTAGATGTACAGTGTGGGAGGAATGTAAGGAAGACAGGATGAGGGTGGTAATGTAGATGACAAAAAATATGGATAAAGCAGTTTTTGAAGAATGAAGATAATGATAAATTGGTTCAGGATAGGCGAGCAGACTTTTGAAAGTGTACTGGATGACAATATATTTAAGATATTTAGGGAGAGAATAAGGTGATGGGGAAAATGTGGTCTGAAATAAGTAAAGGATTGAAGACTGACTAGGAAGGAGGCAAATACTAAGATTTTCGGTTTGTAAAGGAGAAATATGAGCTGAAGGGGTTGACTGGGAAAGCAGTTTGATCTGATTAAAAGGAAGGTGGAGGAGAAGGACAAGAGAAGGAGTACAGAGTATGTAGATATGCGAAAGTTAATTAAATTCACTATGCTTAGGAGTGAGATAATGTACAAGGATTTATGGGTAAAAGAGGCAGAGTTAAATATGGGCAGGTTGTGTGAAAGTTATAAAAGAAACATGAGCAATGAGAAAGAGATAAAGTGGGGGAGAAAGTATACTGACACGATACAATACAAGAACAACTCAGGCGCAGGCTAAATGATATTTCAGCCTGTCATGCCCTATAATATTCATTCCAATGTAATTTGTTAGTCATTAACATCTGTCAATTTATTCCAGTGTGTTGCTATCCTTTGTAAAAAATGGTTGGTCTGTTATTTCTCCTATATGTTCTTAAAAGTCTAATCTGACCAATATTTCTCCCTTTTTAAAGCTAGACATTCCCACAGAAATTAGTCTTGTGTAGCCTTATAGACTAGCATTAAATTCTTCCATTGTTGCCTATCATTTACTATCACATTTCTGAAAATCACTCGGTCAAGTGATGACTTAATCGAAAAAAAATACTGAAAATAAAAACATCACCTAGGCAAAATGAGAAAAACAGTAATGTTGACACATCCATATTCACCATTGTTGACATCACCCAATGTACATTGCAGTCCAGAGATTTCCAACCAACGTTTTGAAGGAGGGCAATCCCCCCCTGAACCCCCATGTGAGGGGCTGTGTCCCCCACGCCCCCAGCTACTTATATATATATATATATATATATATATATATATATATATATATATATACAAACTCTGAGATAGCACTACAGTGAGGAAAAGATTACATTTCCAAATTCCCACTGTAGTTCGATCTCCAAGCAGAATGTCAACCTAACAACAGGGAATGCGCTACTATGGACTCAACCATTTTCAGTTCTGAATTACAAGAACTGGAAAACAGTCTTTCGACCATCCCAGTTTGAGTGACTACCATTTGAAAATGTGATTGTAAACCATTGCCTATATGCAGTGATAAAGGCATCAGATTTTACCAGTCATTCCTCATAAGACAGTGTATTCAAATTTACTATCATTTCTGTGAACACTGTATTTTTTGGGTCTATATTAGAACATCGAAGTTTCAAAACTTCGAATGTTCTAATATTGACCCCTATTCAGAAAAAGCTGAAAATATCGAAGCAACAGAAAAACAAATTTTTTCCTAGGGAAAGAATACGGTTGTCTGTTTCTGTTGCTTCAGTATTTTCAGCACTGTGGTGGAAAGTTACGGGTCGGGTTCAGGTAAGTGTGCAACTGAGTGCGGGTTAGGTTAGTTAGCGTTAGGGTGCGGGTTAGGTATGTGTGCGGTTGTGTGGACGTGAGGGTTAGGGCAGGTTAGGTGAGTTAGGGTTAGGGCATGGGTTAGGTATGTGTGCGATTGTGTGGACGTGAGGGTTAGGGCGGGTTAGGTGAGTTAGGGTTAGGGCGGGGGTCAGGTAAGTGTGCAATTGTGTGGACGTGAGGGTTAGGGCGGGGTAGGTGAGTTAGAGTTAGGGTGCGGGTCAGGTGATTGTGCGATAGTGACGGACCTTAGGGTTAGGGTTTGGGTTAAGGTAAGTGGATAGTTAGTGGGGTGTGTATAGTTTAGTGTAGGGTTAGTTGTAAGATTTTAGGTGTATGTGTGTGGATTGCTGTTTGTTTGGTGTGCTTGTGTTGTGTGTATGTGTTTTGGAACAGCAAATCTTTTCCCTAGGAAAAAATTTGCTGTTCTGTATGTTCGATGTTTTCAGCTTTCACTGAATAGGGGTCGATATTAGAACATTCGAAGTTTTGAAACTTCGATGTTCTAATATAGACCCTATTTTTTTAATCTAGTTAATAAGGATTTTTTTAAGAAAACCAATAACTGGTTATATATTCTAGTTTCAGCATCACTATGCTAATAAATACAGTTTTCCTTGCTGCCATGTTTCTTGATTTTATAAATCTCCTAATGCATGTAATGATTTTATTTCATTCTTTAATTTCATTATCTATGCAATGACTGAAACTGAGTCTGATGACAGCCCAAATACTCAGGTCTGTAAATAGTGATACTTGTTTGCTTAACATTATCGCCAATCTTATTGTCAAAATAAACCCCCCAAAACAATATGCTTTGGCCTATCAGTATTTATTATTAGGTTGCTAATCCCTACCCATATAAACTGCCTAGACGATTTAGAAGCTTCAGTTGATCTTCTCTTGATATGACCTATTTTCCCATATTTAAGTCACTAACATAGTTGCAATAGAATACATCAGCTGGTATTTTATGTCCCAGATATTTACATATCATATCCTATTATTTAACCAATAAGTTATCCATTTTACAAAGTCTTGACAGTCCTTTATTGAGAAGCTTACTACTTACCACATCAAAACAGTAGTGAAATCTATAAATATCACACCTGTATGAATGTTTATTTTCAAGGTCATGCTAACATTGTTGTAGGTGAACAAGTTGCACTAGCAACATTCTTTCTCTCTCTCTTATATATGTCTGCTGATATATAATGCACACTTTTATTCTCCAGTTGTTCAAACAATGTATTTAATACTATTTTTTTCCATATCCTTTGCTGTGGTAGACACAAATCAAACAGATCTACAACTAGTCATATTGATTTTGAAACCTTTTCCCTTGTATATTGGTTTAACTGTAGCAAATTTCCAGTTCTCAGGTACTTCTGCCATTTATAAGTATCAATATAAATAATTTTAAGTCTCTGTTTGTAATACCATCCTTTCCAAATACCTTTTTATACACTAGGTTAATCAGAAGTCTGTTTACACCTCCCTCTGTGATTAACAAAATGCATTTCACATTCTTATGTTCTTCTTTGGGATGTTTTATTCAATTCGACCCATAAACGTTTATAAAATGACTAGTAAAAATGGGCTTCCACATTATTTTCTTTCTTAATGTTCATGTTATCTATGAGGTATATCTGTGGTCTATGGTATTTGCCTTTCCTAATATCCTTAAAGGAAGCTTTTTATTATCCTCATGATTTTAATTATCTTGTCCACTCCATAAAACATGGTCTTAATATACAAGTTCTTACCTATATTTCTTTCCTCCATTACATTATTGTTCTGCTTATATTAAATGTCTATATACGCACACACACACACACACACACACACACACACACACACACACACACACACACACACACACACACACACACACACACACACATATATATATATATATATATATATATATATATATATATATATATATATATATATTAGTGTCTGTTTTTCACTATTTAAACTCTGGGCTTTTTATAGGTTCTACAATTCATTTGACCTCTTGCACTTGAAAACACCATTCCAATACATGTTTTCCAGATGTTTCTTTCCTAGTTTTTTTAATAGCGATGGTATGGCATTGAAAGACAATGATGATTCATTGGTACTTACAGATTAAATGGTACCAAGAATCTTATTCATAAAGTGATGCACATGAACAAACTATCACTACCAGCTATTGGTGAGATAAAATGGAAAACTGCACTCTCAGCTACAAGTGGCAAACTAAAGCTATATATATATATATATATATATATATATATATATATATATATATATATATATATATTTATTTTCAGTAGAGGCCCGGGGAGAAAAGCTCCACATAAAATATACAGCACATTAATAATTCAGTTTCAAGACATTAAACTTCAATTAAAGATACTAGTCATACAAAACATGTGCTACAAAGTAAAAAAGCATATGTGATACACACACACACACACACACACACACACACACATATATATATATATATATATATATATATATATATATATATGTACATATATAAATATATGTTGCAATAAAATCTCAGCTCACTCATGATCAAATAAGCACATCCTACTAATCAAGGTGTTATGAGTTTCTTTTTTCCAGGAGTGTCCAAAGACATTTTCTTGTGCTCTCTTTGTTGCCAGCAGACGTAATCTACGACCTTTGTCATATGTCAGCTCTTCATACTTCTTGATGTCACATCTCTGTTACTAAACGTCAATACATGCTGTACCTTTTGTCAGCATGGGGTAGAGCAGCTCTGTTGGAATCAAATTGCACTCTTTTTCTTAGAAAGAGTAATTGTTCATGTCTGTATGAACTGTTCACAATGTACAGAAAAAACAGTTACCTTTTCAAGGATGTCTTATGACATAGTTTGTCTGATGGGTATCTTGATATGAGCCAAGTTTTAATACCATCTCTTACTGGAATAGTTACAATTGTCAAGAAATAAAAGTGGTATAAACCTGGCACACGGGGTAAATATCAAAAAACGATTTCCTTTATATAGTTTGGAATGCAAACTGTTGTGTTATCTCACTATCTTGTAAAATATACTAAATATTTTTTTAATTTAACTTGGGTTATCCACTGTGTTTCTACTGAATCCTGTGAGATTAAAATGTCCTGTATAATTTAGTTTTGAAGATTTGAGCAATAGATACAATTTAGTACTTTATCTTGTTTCACTTTTCCAGATTTAGGTGATCTGTAAATGCCTGTCACAGGGATACATGTCTTATCTATAGCTAAAGTCACCCTGACACATTTAGTTTTGTTTTTATCATTCTTAAACAAATTAGTCTATCATGCATATATTTTCTTCACTGATATCTTTACTCCACCCCAGTGCTAGTCATTTTATATCTACAACCGTAAAGCACTTTAAAACTGCTCATGCTCATCATGTGTTTACAGTGGTGAGAAAATCATTCTGTGTTGTGCAACTTATAAACAAAGGTATGGCAACTAAGTCAAAGGAAGTCATTGTTCCACTATATTCAGCATTTATCAGACCTATCATTGAGTACAATGCCCCCTTTGGTATGTACCTAACCAGGCATATCCAACAATTGAACATCCACAGAGGTTCCTCACTAAAAGAATACAGGGCATAAGTAATATGTCCTATGCAGACCACCTCAAGGCCCTATCACTGTATTCTGTCTCCTATAGGCATTTAAGGGGAGATCTTTGCCTGGCATACAAGGCATTATCAGACCCCACTCTGATGGGCATCCTGCATATCCACAAAACAAACAGCACCAGAATTATCCATTCTAAAGTTTTTAAACCTTGCCTGTGATATAAATAGGACCTGCTGGAGAGATAGGTATGTATATACAAAAACTACTGACTCCAAACTGGAAAAACAAAAATACTCCTCAAAAGAAACACATAGAGCACTGCTGTTGCTGCCAAGTTTTCTTTATTAACACATTCTGGTACCTCGGCCCCACCGGCCTTCAATGGAATGAATTCATACAAATCAGGCAGCATTTTATACTCCATCACCATACTTAATTAACCAATAAATTCATTATTCAATTAGAAAACATTAATTAACTTTGTTTAAACTTACTTCATTGTAAAACAAAGATGTGTGTTAATAAACGACAGTGACAGCAGTGCTCTATGTGTTTCTTTTGAGGAGTATTTCTGTTTTACCAGTTTGGAGCCAGTAGTTTTTGTATTTACATCATGTCGTTGGAGGGAGCTTCTGCTGTTCCGGGTGTTTTCAGAACACAAGTTGAAGTGAATAAGTTTAGCTGTACAGAGATGTGGAAGGAGAGAGGCAATAAACTGTTGGAAAATTATCCTTGGTCTCTGGGGAGGGATCACCAAACAGATGAGAGGTATGAGCAGCTGGAAAATTTGTTAAGAAAGGAGGTGTCATTGTACTATGATATAAAACTGTTACAAAAATATGTGGATATGAATATCACTCCTAGGGGATTGAGAGTTGATAGACTTCCAGCATATGAATTTACAGAGGATGAAATAGACCACCTGGAGGAATGGAAGTCCGTTTCTCTTTCATGCACCATAAGCTGGTTAAAAACTCTTATTAAGAGAAACACTCATGCTCATAGTAAAATACAGAACAACATAATGGAATTGCAAGAAACTTTAATTAATGACACCTCAGAATCCAGCTTTTCAAATAAACTGCTTGAAATTAAGGCAGGCGTTGCCAAAATAGAGACTGAGGTGGTTGCTAGGAAGAAACGTAAACTAGCACATGATGTCACGGACTACAGCAGTGGAATTATCTTTTCATGGCAACGCAAACAGCCAAGGGGGCGTTTCAAGCCAGGAGGTTTTAAAAGAGGTAGATCACATTTGGGGCCTTCGTCTCATGAGACGTCTACGTCATCTGTGGAGATCGTTTCCAGTGGGCGGAAAAGTGTACCCTTTGAGGATGTAAGAAGGGCTTTGGAAGATGTTTTATCTTTGGCGGAAAGCGATTCAACAGAAGACCAGAATCGAGGGAAGAGCAAAGGAAGAAGGTTCCAGGAAAAGGGGAGAAAGAACTAAACTGTCGAGTGAGACAGTCGAAGGTATGTTTTAAACATTCAATAGACTTGAATCTCCCCGAGTACCATGGTACCAATGCTTCACAGCAGAAGATGAACTATAACGTTAGCCAACCTGTTGGCTCTATGCCTAAGCATTTTGCTTTGTTTAATTCCGATGTAATGCTAGAAAATGTAAATCAAGTAAAAAATAAGAACTTGGAAATTGTTAATCTATCAGATTTGGTTTTAACTGAAGCAATAGAAAGTGTTCTGGTCAAAGGTACGAAATATGTGCCTACATTTTTTCCTTCATTGGTAAATATAATAAATGAGATTAAAGCATTTTGTAGGAAGTTAAATGTGAGGGTGTCTTTTGGTGCTAAAAAACAAAATGCTTGTTTAGAAAGTGATATGTGTGTATTAACCAATCTAAATAATGAAAATGTGGACAATTCTTTGTTGGATATTTCAGTGCATGAAAACCCCTTTGTTTTTTGGGATGTGGAAAGTGGAGATTCACAGGATGAATGTGAAACAAATGAAGGTTTCTCAACTGGGTATAGTAAGTTAATAGTACCCAAAGTGCCATATGTTAGTTCTTTCATGTCCCCAAGAAGTACTCATGTCATTAATGTTTTTGAATGTGCATTATGTAAACAGGTGGAATTTGCATACAATAGATGTTTGCCTGGGTTAAAATCATGGAATTTGGATAAAGCACAATGGTTAGCTTTGAAACAACTTCGAGCTGTGACTGATCAGTTTGCATTCACACAGGCAGATAAGGAAGGGAATTGGGTAATTTTGAATAGAAAGGATTACAGCAACATGGCTTTGGACTTGTTAACAGATGATAAGGTGTATTGAAAATTGAGTGTTAACTCAGTAAAAAAAATCAATAGTTCTTTATTAGAACTTTTGGAAAGGGGAGAAAGACTGGGATTTTTTGCTGGTGGAGATGTTATAAAAATTGTATGTAAAATTTCCCAAAGATGTTATGTTTTTTGTTATTCCAAAAATTCATAAGTGTCTAGAAAACCCCGTGGCAGACCTATTGTCTCAGGGGTAGGTTCTTTTTTACAAAATGTTGGGATTTTTTTGGACTCCCAGTTAAAACCAAATCTCCCAAGAATACAATCTTATATTAAGAATACATCTCATGTGTTGGAAGAAGTTAAGAAAATTCAATGGAACCCTCACCTTTATTTTGCCTGTGTGGATGTAAACTCGTTATACACCAATATCAATATTAGAATGGGTCTGGAAGCAGTTATGAGAATGTTGGGAGAAGGACCCAAAACTACATACATACATTTGTCATCTTTTAGAGTTTGCCTTGATGCACAATTATTTTGTGTTTGAAGGAAATTTTTATTTAGTTGGAAGGAACTGCAATGGGGGCTGCTTTTGCCCCTTCATATGCAATCATATTTATGTCATATTTTGAAAATATGTTTATTTATGGAACTGATTTTTTTAAAAATAATGTTGTTATGTTTAAAAGATTTATTGATGATTTGATTTTTGTATGTAGTGGAGATGTTGATGAATTTGATCAGTTTATGGATTTGTTAGGCCATAATACATTTGGTTTGCAATTTACCTATAGAGTAGATAGGAAATGTATTTAATTCCTGGATGTTGAATTTTATGTTGATAATGGCTTGTTGCAGTACAAACCTTTCCACAAAGAAACTGCAGTGGACACTTTTCTGGAAGCAGGTAGTGCTCATCCTGATCATTTGATCAAGTCACTACCGTATGGGGAATTCAAAAGAATACGAACTAATACCTCTGATGTAATGATTTTAGAGAGGGAGTTTGTATTGGTCACGGATAGGTTGTTAAAACGTGTTTACAATATGGACTGCATTAATAAGGCCCTAGAAAAATTGGGAAATAAAAGGGGAGTCAGGAGATTAAATGGAAAGTTAGTTCAAGGTAGGAAAGTTATTAAAAATAATGACATGCATGAATTGGAAGCTGAACCCCTGTTTTTTGTTAGTAAATTTTCCCCTTTTTCTGGCGAACTCAGAAAGTTGATTAATGACCTTTGGCCTATTATTTGTAGAGATGAAGTAGTAGGTAATGTGTTCCCTGAGAAGGTTGTTTTTTCATATGGTAGGTTTAACAATTTCAGAGAATTATTAAGGATGAGAAATAAAACTGAGGTAGTAGAAAGGAAAGGTGTATTTCCATGTGGGGGTTGCAAAGTATGTGGAAAAATAAAAAATGTGGATGGATGGACCATCAATGGGAAGGCATTTTTTGTAAAAAATTATTTTAATTGTAATTCATGTGGTGTGGTCTACATCATTGGATGTGGATGCACACCGTGTAAATGGTATGTGGGACAGACAAAGAGAAGGGTGAAACTCAGAATCTTGGAACATCTAGGAGATGTTAGAAATAAGAGATTGGATAGTCCAGTGGCACAGCACGTTTGCAGCACACATGGAGGTCATATAGATAGTTTTTTCTTTAGTGTACTGGCAAAGCCATATGATGAACAGAATTTGGGGGGTGTTGAATTTAAAAGGAAACTAGTTCAGATGGAATCAAAATTAATTTTATTTTGGCACTTTGTTCCTGAAAGGTTTAAATTTAGGAATAGAGTGGGGTATTTAGTGGTTATGTGCTATTAGGGAATAACCAGGACTTCAGTGCATAAAATACAACATATAGATCAATGAAATAAAATATAGAGGAAAAATAGGATAGCATATCCATAAATATAAACATATTTATAAAAGAAAATATTTAATTCATTATTTAGCATAATAGGGCTTAGGGTGGTTGCAAATGATTTTTTATGAAATGTGTATGTCTTTATAGTGTTCAATGTAAACAAACAAAATGATGAAATTATTAAACAAATGAATTTGGCATAAGATTTTTGGTAATGCACTGTGAGATATATATTTTTTATAGAATAACATGGTTTATAGTTCACTTTTGCAATTTTGTTAATTGTGAAGTGTGAGTGTGTGTATTGTGGGGGGGTACATCTTTGTTTTACAATGAAGTAAGTTTAAACAAAGTTAATTAGTGTTTTCTAATTGAATAATGAATTTATTGATTGAATTAAGTATGGTGATGGAGTATAAAATGCTGTCTGATTATATGAATTCATTCCATTGAAGGCCGGTGGGGCCGAGGTACCAGAATGTGTTAATAAAGAAAACTCGGCAGTGACAGCAGTGCTCTATGTGTTTCTTTTGAGATAGATATGTATCCCAGAGACTACCCCATCTATGGAAAAGGCTCCCCATCCATGTGAAGCGGAGTTCCTCCCTAACTCAATCCAAGTGCAGCTTGGACAATTGGATAGGAAACCAGAAATTCATCCCTGGTTTGGCACCTATGTCTCAAAGGGACACAGGTAACCTGTAAATGGTTCAACTCCCAAGCCCATGCTTACACTTATCAAGGGTAGCAGAACTTGTCAGAAGATTTGGGATGCATGGCTAGGCTTAAAAGGGCCCTTGTGGTTGTTAGCCTAGTAAACACCTATGAACCTATGACATGTAATCACTTTTCTTTGCTCGCTCATGTTTATGGTATTACAGTTATAACCACCTTGTAGATCTGCAGTAAATATACAAGTAAAGGGACTTTATTGTTCAAACTATAAATATTTGTTGTTAGAAGTATCAGCTCTTGACCTATATCTTATTTGATTATGGCATGAAATAATAAACATTTGTATTCATTTAATTTATGCTTTTGCAAACACTGTTCCCCATGATTTTCCCCCTTCTACCAGTCAAATGAATTTCATCCAGGTTAATAATGAATGGGCTTCAGTATGTGTTTGAAATGAAAATATGATTCCATCCTTTCAATGATGCCATATCTCTTAACACAGTCTATCTTGTGAATACCATATGCTATCCTAATATATAATCTCCAGAAATGTTATTTTAACTCCTAAAGATAGCATTGACATTAACAATTCTCCAGTTTCTTTAGTTACCAGTTAAGGTTCTTCAGATACTATATCATTATATATTAATCATTTCAGTGTGCATAATCATATTTCTAAATCTTATGTTGTTATGTACTAATGTACATAAGGCCCTTGAACTGTATTATACTTTGGTGCCAAGAAAGGTCATCGCAGTTTTCTCCAAACTGTGATTACTGCAGGTATATGTATCTATGGCTTTAAAGACTGAGTTAGCAATAACTAATGTTTCCTTCAGATGTACTTTAATACTCGCTTCTAGTTAAGCTCAATCTAGTGTAATCAATGATATATTTGGTAAGTTAGTGGAACATTTTGCACTAATTATAGATAAAAATGATTACTTATCTTGTTGTTTACTCCTTTAGCTTGATCACAGATTTCCCCGTGAGATTTTAAGTCCTTGTCACTCTTTTGTCTTTCTCTTCTCTCTACATTTCCTAATTGTAACATGTATTTATATGTAATGTCTGAAAAGTTCCTCATTATTGTCTTTCATGCCTGAGGAAACTTTACTTCATCAACCATCCTATCTGTATTTTCTGTTTTACCTTTATTACCTGAATGTGTAAATGTATTAGTATTGGTTATATCATCAATTTATCTATTTGCTTTTCATGTTATAGGCTCATAGGATCATAGGAAGTTACTAGGCTAATGGTTTTAGGGACCTTACAAGCCTAACCAAGTTCTATCATTATTTCTACAATCAGCAACTATTGCCCCCTGTCCAAGAGAGACACAGGTAGAACCCCAGGGGTGAATTTACAGTTATCCATCTAATCGTCCAGATTGCATTTGAAGAGGGCCAATGAGGTGCTTTGTTTGACATGAAGTGGGAGTCTGTTCCAAAGGTGTGGTAACCTCTGGGAGACAATTCTGTCTCCCCAGCAGGTTCTATTAATGTCAGATAACAGGTTAAGGTCTTTAGAGCAAGTGACCCGTGTACCATTTGACTTACAGAGATGCAACATTTCCAATATAGCAGGGTCAGCCATTGCTTTGTATGAAAGGCAGAGATCACCTCTTGAGTAGTCTGTTTGAAACAGAATAAAGTGACAGTATTTTCAGATGATCCACATAGAACAGATGCTGCAGACCTTGAATTTTCCTTGTGAGGAACCTTTGTGGTCTCTCCAATTGCTGCAGGTGCTTGGAAAGGTACATATCAAAAGGGGCGTTGTACTCAGTTATTGACCTGATGGAGGAAGAGTACAGGAGGGTTATAACCTCTTTTTTTCTTGAGGCAATGCCCTTACTTATGAGATGAGCAATATAAAATGCCTATCTTACCACTGTGGAGACACGGTGATCAAAGGTAAGGTTGCTATCATCCTGTTTGCCCAGGTCTCTCACCACTGAGTGTGCACTTAAGGTGTTGCTATTGATATGGCAATTAGCAGGAACATCTCCCTTACCGAAAGGGATGACAGTACATTTTTTGGCATTGGGTTTAAGGCCATGACTTTGGCATTGATCATTTCTTTGTCTAAGACCCTCTTGTAGGATGTTGATTCTATGACTGCTCCCAGTTTTTAGTCATCAGCAAACTTTGTTAGCCACAGACCTTTAGTTTTTGATTGTACTTCAGAGAAATAGATTCCAGACAGTAGAGGTCCCGGGATTGATCCCTGTGGAACACCACTGGTTACAGATCTGCTGTTGGAGGTGGATTACCCTATTTTGACTATATGGGTTCTATCAGTGACCCATTTAGCAACCCATCTAATGATATAAGGGTTGATACATAGCTGAGTGAGTTTGTCTATTATGCCTAAGTGGGGTATAGTGTCAAACACTTTGGCTTAGTCTAGGTAAGCTGTATGCACAGATTTCCCTCCATCCAGGGCCTTGCTGATTGTCTTGAAGAAGTCCACTAGGTTTAACAGGCATGATATCCCTTTCACAAATCCAAACTGAGTAGGGTCAAGTGTTTGGAGATTACCTATATCTTTGTTGATAAGGTCCATGATGATTCGCTCCATGGCCTTGCAGATAAGTCTAGTCAGGCAAATATGTCTATAGTTCCAGGCATCAGTGGAAGCACCACCTTTGTGCAAGGGAATAACGGTGGTCGTTTTCTATTCAGCTGGGATGAAGCCAGTGTTTAGACTATGATTGAAAAAAGTACCCAGTGGTGTTGCTAATTCTTGTTGAAGCCCATATAGGACAAACCAACAAAAACTAGATATAGCTAGGTATAAATCCAGATGCATACAACAAACTAAATGCGAGCCCATATAGAACGCAGCCTGGGATATTAGCAGGTCCCATAGATGCTGTGATTTTGGCCTTAGAGACAGCATTTATGACCTGCTCTTTAGAGACACAAGGTAGGGGAGAGGTGGTAGGGATGTCATGGGGTACATGTGGTGGGCACAGGGGAGTGAAGTTTTCACAGAACCTGTTGAACAACAGGTTAGCGATCTGCACAGTCTCAGTATATGTGGTATCATTAACTACCAATTCAGGCACAAATCTGGGTCTTTCCTTTTAGGTTACAGATGTAACTAAACAATGCCTTATGGTTGTCTTTAATTGAGGAAGCTAATTTGGATTCATTGTTTTCTTTGAAGGACATTACAAGAAGTCTTATTCGCTTGTTTAAGCTGAGAAGGAAGTGTTTCCAGTTTAAGGCTTAATCCCTCTTGCTCTTAGATAGCACTTTCTTCCTCTTTTTGTAAAGCCTGTTAATGGCAGTTGTCCACCAGGTAGGTTTGCTCTTCCTTGAGGAGCTGGTTTTGGTCCTATCAGGTATGGCCGAGTCAATGCAGTTATACAGGTGTTTATATAAAGCACTGGTGTAGAACTCAGCATAGTTGCCAGTTCCATCTGAGGGGGGAGGTGCAGTTTAGCTATTTATACCATCCTGTAACAGATTATAATCTGCTTTGGAGAAGATCTCTAGTTTAGTTGCTGCTGGGGGGGGGGGGGGGGGGCAGGTGTGATAGTTACTTCAAATGAGACTGATAAATGGTCAGTGGTTATAACCGCCTCACTCTTGTTTTCACATTCTGCATCATCTTCTCCTTTTGCCCAAATATGTTTCCCTTTCTACTCCTACAGCTTTTGCATATTCACCCTATAAGGTATCTTCCTGATGATTCTGCTTCAGCTTGCATTAGATCTATCTCTTTCTGTTTTTGAGTTTCTTCATTATTACAACCCTTCTTATCGTTACCTTTTTTCTTTTTTATGTTAATTTCCTTGTGTTTACATTTCTTCTTACCCTTTCTCTTTATTACTTTGTATAAGTCGCAGTGGTGCAGAGGTAGCATTGATGCCTCACAGCAAGAGGTACTCCCGTTCAATTCTCGGCTGGAGCACCTTCTGTGTGGAGTCTGCATGTCCTCCCCGTGGTCGAGTGGCATGAATAGGCGTGCCTTTGTTGAAGGTTGGGTGTCGGGCTGGCAACTCGACACTGTAAAAATCTGCTGTCAAACATTAGTGTACCGGAGTTCCGCTGTGGCGACCCCTAACCAGGAAAAGCCAGAAGAAGAAGAAGAAGATGTTTATAGCTTATTACTAGGCTGACAACCACTAGGGCTCTAACAAGCTTAGCCATGCACCCCAAACTATTTGGGTTCTGAGTATCATGGGTGTCTATATGGGGTGTGCATGTTAGTAGGAATGTAACTAAGAATTTGTAGAGGTGTTAGTTAGGATAATACTTTTCTTATTCATGGCATCTGTCCATAAGAACAAGTGGTCCCAACCGGGAGGAAATTTACGATTTCCCATCCCATTGTCTGGGTTTTGTTTGTATATGGTCAGGGATGACCACCTAAGATGATACTACAAACTAAACAAAAAATGATTGACTTCAACAATTGGCTTAGTTTCTGGTGTCATTCTAAGGGGATCCAGTACCTGTCGGCCTGGGATGACATGGTAGATAGACCACATTGTTTTGCCAGAGATGGCTTCATCTGTCACCTGTGGGTTTTCGGTTACTGGCTAAGGCTCTTACCTCCCCTATACTGCTTTTTTTAGGCAATGTCACAAGAACAGAATTCCAGACATAAAAATATCTTCAAAAAGCAACCTCAAGGCTATGCTGCTAAACTCTAGGAGTCTAAACCTAAAACTGCACTCACCGGAAACACCCCTTACACCTTAGAAGATGCTGACATCTGTGCAGTCACATAAACTTGGTTTAAGGCCATGGAAAGCACCCCAGCCATACCAGGTTATAATGCCTTCTACAAATTCAGACCAGAAAATGATTCCTTGAACTAATTCAGGTCCAATTGACTGTAGTAAGACCTCTTTTCAAGTTATTGCCAGTTATAGGACCCCCTTCATGAGCTAGAATACCCACACTGCATACTTGGATCTATTTGAATTGCTCAAGATACAACCAAACACCCTGGTTTTAAGTGAATTTAACTACCGACCCATAGATTCAGTAAATTATATGTGTACTAAGACACTTGCCCAAAGGTTCTTGGACTTCATCAACTACAGTGCCCTGGACCAGTTGGTTGACACCCCCACAAGGTGCCCAAACATTCTGGATCTATGCTCACTAACATGGGTAAATGTGCAGCCCTCCCTAGTGAGGTCTGATCATAAATCATTCTCATTACAAGTAACAAGAATATATGACCCTCAATTAGCAGCAACTAGACTAAAAAACTTCTCCAAAGCCAATTACAATGTAATAGATGACTGTATTAATAGCTTCATAGCCCCTGCCCTCACTGATGGCATGGACACATATACTGGGATTTACACCAATGTCTTGTATAAGAATCTATACAAATATATTGACTCAGTCGTACCTGACAGGATAAAAACAAGATCTTCAAGAAAGAACAAGCCTGCCTGGTGGACATCGCCATTAACAGGTTATACAATAAGAAAAAGAAATTGCTGTCCAAGAGCAGGAAGAAACAGTCTCTGAATTGGAAGCATTCCCTCCTTGGCTTAAACAAGCAAATAAGACACCTTATAAGGCATTCTAAAGATAACTATGAATCCAAATTACCCTCCTTCACTAAGGATAACCATAAAGCCTTCTTTAGCTACGTCAGAACCCATAAAGTACAAACACAGATCTGCACAGAACTAGTTGTTAATGGCATGTCATATACTGAACCTGCAGAAATAACCAACCTGCTAGCTTAAGGGTTCAGTGAAAACTTCTCCCCACTGTCTCCATCACATATTCCCTAAAGCATCCCTACCACCTGCTTTCCACCTAGTATCTCCAAGAAGCAGGCTGTAAATGCTTTCTCCAAAGCCAAAAACACAGCCTCTGTGGGACCTGATAATATCCCAGGTTGCATTCTAAATGGATTAAAACAGGAATTAGCTGCACTGTTGAGTGCTCCTTTCAACCACAGTCTAAGGACTGGTTTTGTACTTGCTGAATAGAAAACAGCAACCAGCATCCTGTTACATAAAGGAGGTGCCTCCACAGACCCTAGGAACTATAGGCTCATAAGCCTGACCAGCCTAATCTGCATGGCTATGGAAAGAATAATCATTAACCTTATCAACAAAGATCTAGGAGACCTTTAAACATGCAACCTGACCCAGTCTGGCTTCATTAAAGGGAGATCCTGCCTCTTGAACTTGGTGGACTTCTTTGAGATAGTCACTAAAGCCCTGGACAAAGGCAAATCTGTTCATATGCCCTACCTGGACCTGGCCAAGGCCTTTGACACCATTCCCCACTCAGGTATCACTGATAAACTCACCCAGCTGGAGATCAGCCCGTATATTGTCAGATGGGTTCCAAACTGGCTCACCCATAGAATGCACACTGTCAAAGTAGGTGACTCTACCTCCTCCAGCAGAACTATAACCAGTGGTGTTCCACAGGGATCTGTGCTGGGGCCCCTATTGTTTGTAATCTATTTCTTGGATGTACAGGCTAAAACAAAAGGCTTATGGCTCACAAAGTTTGCTGATGATTGCAAACTGGGTGCAGTCATTGAGCACGCAAACAATGTCATCATCCTACAAGAGGGACTTACACAGATAAACAACTGGTGCCAAAGTCATGGGTTAAAAATCAATGCAAAAAAAATGCTTTATCATCCCCTTCAATAAGTGTGGTGTACCTACAGATTACCACATTAATGACAACACCCTAAGCACGTGATCAGTGGTGAGAGATGTGGGCACACAGGTTGACAGCAACCTTTCCTTTGACCACCACGTCTCTACAGTGGTAAGAAAGGCTTTCTATGTCATCCACCTTATAAGTAAGGGCATTGCATCCATAACAAAGAGGTTATAACCCCCCCATACTCCTCACTCATCAGACCAATAATAGAATACAATGCTACCTTTGGTATATACCTCACCTGGCACCTGCAGCAAATGGAAAGACCTCAAAGATTTCTTCCAGAGAAAATTCAGGGTCTTTAGCATATGTCATATGTTAACAAACTGAAATCACTGTCACTATTTTCTGTGTCATACAGACTACTCAGAGATGACCTCTGGCTTGCATATAAAGCAATCTCAGATCCTATTCTAATGGAAATGCTGTGCATTTGTAAATCAAATGGTATAAGATGCACTTGCGCTAGGGAACTCAACCTAGTATGTGACATCAACAGGACTTGTTGGAGATATAGATATGTCTCACAGAGGTCACCTCTCTTCTGGAACAAACTTCCAGTTGAGGTGAAGCAGAGACCCTCTCTGACCCTATTTAAGCATAATTTGGATGACTGGATGGGAAACCGCAAATTCACTCTGGGAGTTTCACCTGTGTCCCTCTTGGACAGGGGCAGTTGTTGTTGACTTAGTTCCGCTTAATACCTTGATATTCTTGGGAACAGAAGTTGTACTTTTCTAGGCTTGTAAGGTCCCTGGGGCCATTAGCCTAGTAACCTCCTATGATCCTATGATCCTGTGACGAACTCTGTTTTACATGCATGGGGAGCTTATTCCATAGTGCAGAGATCCTTTGGGACACATATCTGTTTCCCCAGCACATTCTGTTTACGTATAAAGGGAATCTAGTGTTTCTGGTGCTGTTGGTTTTGCAGATGTGCAACAGATCTGTCAGGGTGTGTTCCATGGAAGCCCTGTAAGCTAGCCAAAGAACTCATCTCAGCAGCCTGAAGGAGACTGAATTCTGAGACAGAGCCTTTCGGCAATCAGTGTAGGACATGGTATTCATGACCTAAATTCTCATGGTGAGAAACATTTGCAGGTGTTCCATCTGTTGCAAGTGTTGGGTTAGATACATGCCAAAGGAGGCATTATATTCAATGATATGTCTGATAAGGGCCAAGTAGAGTGATAATATAACTTCCTTGGACCTATATGCCATACACTTACCTATACGTTGGATGCCATATAATGATTTTTTACTATTTTAGCTAGATTTGGTCAAAGACCAGATTGCTGTCTGCATATTTTCCCAGATCCCTTACTACTGGGTCAACTCTTAGGGGTATTTTATTAATGGAGTAAATAACTTGGGTTGGCAGTTTACTAAAGGGCATTATAATGAGTTTTTTGGCATTGTGTTTTAGGCCATGGATTTAGCATCAGTCATTTGTCTGTATTAAACCCTCTACCAAGATGTTGATGTCTTGGGTCCCAGTCCACAGTCAGCTGTGAACTTTGTGAGCCAGAGGACTTGAATGTTAGCCTTGACTTCTAAGAAGTAAATGCCAAACTGAAGTGGATCCAGCACGGAACCCTGGGGTATTCTGCTGGTGACCAGTCTCTTGGTGGAGGTGGTGTCACCAATCCTGACTTCTTTGGTCCAGTCTATGAGCCATCCACCTCTCCAACAGGTTATGTAGGGATTTATGCCTAGCCTCGGAGAGCTTGTCAACAATGTTTGATTAGGGTTCATAGGTGTGTACTAGGCTAATGACCCTGGAGCCTTTACAAGCCTAGCCCATAGGATTACCCCGGCATTTTGCCACCCAACCTTAGTTTCCAGTGCCTCTGTCGAGTAGAGCCACTGGAGTAATCCCCAGGGTGAATTTTCTATTTCCCATCCACTCATCAAGATTTCTCTTGAAGAGGGCTAGTGAGGTGCTCTGTTTGACATGTATGGGAAGTCTATTCCATAGCATTGGCAGTCTCTGGGTTATGAGCCTGTCCCTCCAGCATGTTCTGTTGATTGTGGTAATGAGGTTGAGGTCTCTGGAGCATGTGGTGTGGAGGGATTGGGATTTCTTTAGATGTACCATTTCTAACAGAGCTGGGTCAGACATGGCTTTGTAAGTCAAGCAGAGATTGTCTCTAAGTAGGCAGTATGAGACAGAGAATAGTTGGAGTTTTTTTGAGTCTGTCCATATAGGACAAGTGTTTAAGACCAAGGATCCTCTTTGTGAGGTACTTTTGTGGCCTCTCCAGTTGTTGCAGGTGTCTAGTGAGTTTCAGGCCAAATGAGGCATTGTACTCGATGATTGGCCTAATTACAGAAGAGTAGAAGGAGACAATGACCTCTTTGTTCCTGGATGCAAAACCCTTAGTAATGACATGTGCCACATAGAAGGACTTTCTGACCACAGTGACAATCTGGTGGTCAAAAGAGAGGTCGCTGTAAACCTGTGTTCCCAGATCTCTTATAACACATTCTGTGTTCAGTGGACTACCATCAATGTGTTAATTCATGGGATCTGGGTTTTTCCCAAAGGGGATGACAACACATTTTTTGGCATTGAGCTTAAGGCCATGGTTCTGACACCAGTCATTTGTTTCAGTGAGGCCTTTCTGTAGGATGTCAACATTACTTGAGGAGTTAATAATGGCTCCCAACTTGCAATCATCTGCGAACTTTGTCAGCCAGAGTCCCTTCGTGTTGGCCTGGACTTCTGAGAAGTAGATAACAAACAGGAGAGGACCCAGGACCGATCCCTGTGGGACTCCACTCGTGACTGGTCAGCAGTCTGACTTGGAGTCAGCTACTTTCACACTGTGGGTTCTATCTGTGAGCCAGTTTTCAACCCACCTAGTGATTTAGGGGTTGATGCCTAGATTAGTGAGTTTTTCTATGATTCCTGAGTGGGGAATGGTATCAAAGGCCCTGGCCAGATCAAGGTAGGCTGTATGAACCACCTTTGTATGAACCACCTTCCCTTCATCCAGAGTTCTGGTGACTGACTCAAAGAAGTCACCCAAGTTGAGCAGACATGATCTACCCCTCACAAAACCAAACTGTGTGGGATCCAGAGTTTGGAGAGTTTCTATATCCTTGTTTATTCGGTCCATGATGATGCATTCCATAGCTTTGCATATCAGACTTGTCAGGCTAATGGGGCGAAAGTTCCCAGAGTCTGTAGTTACTCCTCCTTTGTGGAGAGGGATGACTGTAGCAGTGCACCATTTGGTAGGGACAAAGCCTGAGGTGAGGCTGTGATTGAACAGGGCACACAGGTGAGGTGCCAGTTCACTCTGTAATTAATGTAGAATACAGCCAGGGATATTTTTAGGTCCCATGGAAGCTGTATTCTTGGCCTTGGACAGTGCTGTTTTAACCTGTGCAGCAGTAATCCTGGATGCCTGGCAATCTACTGGTATTATGATTGGTCCTTGGGGGGGGGGTAAAGTTGGCACTGAATCTGTCGGACAGTATATTGGCAATATCTGTTGGCTCAGTATAGGAGGTACCATTGTGCAGTAGCTCAGAACATATCTGGGTATCGCTGTGGAGATTCTTTACATAACTATGTTGTCTTTACTATCTGCTGCAATTCTGTTTGCATAGCTAGCTTTACAGGATTTGATGAGGGATCTCAACTTTTTGTTCAGGCTGATAAGGGAGTTTTTCCAGTCTTGGGACTTAACCTTATTTGGCATCAGTTTCCTCCTTCTGTTGTAGACTTTGTTTATGGCAGGGGACCTTCCTTTTTTTTGGAGGAGAGTGTCTTGGTTCTATTGGGTATGGCGAGATCCATGCATTTGTGTACGTGTTCATACAGTGCATTGGTGTATGATTTGGTGGTCATGCAACTATTCTCCATTTGCATGGGTGCCATGAAGTTAGCCACCTCTGTTTTAGGAGCTCAAAGTTAGCTTTGGAGAAGTTTGTCATGGTAGTTACCTTTGTGGGAGGGGGGTGGGAGGGATGTGGATTTCCAAGGTGATTAGTTTGTGATTGGATCTAACCAGGGAGGAGTTGACTATTAGTGTAGAGTAAAGGTCACCCATGTTAGTAATGACCAAGTTAAGGATGTTGCTACCTCTAGTGGGGGTAAGAATGAGCTGGTCCAGAGCATTGGAATTAATGAATTCCAGGAAATGTTGGGCAAGTGTATTGGTATATGAGTAGTTTTCCCAGTTAATGGAGGGGTAGTTGATGTTGCTCAGTATGAGAGTGTTAGGTTGGACCCTAATATTTTCCAGGGTGCTTAGGAACGTGGAGTGTGAGTCTTGGTACATGGTTGGGGACCTATAGCAGGCTACGACCTGAATCGCTGTCTTATCCAGTGTTAGCTGCACCTGAAGTATCTCTGATGCATTATGTAGGGCTACCAGTATGGAGGTGTGCGCATCCTTTATGAATATGGAAACACCACTGCCTTTGGAGCTTCGGTCCAAGTTCTGGGGCCGAAAGTTGTGGAATGAGTTATAGCCTGGTAGTGCAGGGATGCTTTCTGCTGCCTTGAACCAGGTCTCTGTTACAGCACAAATGTTGATGTTCTCCATTTTAAGGAGTGCTTTGAGTGAGTGCATTTTGAGATTTAAATGTCTAGCGTTGAGCAGCATGACCCTCAGATTGCATCAGCTGTTATGGTGGTAATCTGGTCTTTGGAACACTGCCTAAAAAAGGCACTATAGGGGTGGCAAGAGCCTTGGCAAGTATCTGGAAGGCCAGGGGTGACAGATGCAGGCCATCTCTGGCAAGGCATTGAGATCTGTCAGTCATGTCATCCCAGGCAGACAGATACTGGATCCCCTTAGAATGACATCAGAAACTTTGCCAATTGTTAAAGTCAATCATTTTCTGCTTGTACTGTGGTACCATTCTGGGTGATGGTAGGATGCTGCTCAGGCTAGGGTCATACCTGCCTGGGTTACATAATCCATGAGCTCCTCCGTGTCTCTTTTCATGTAGTCCAGGGAGGTATGTCTCAGGTCATTCACACCCACATATACAATGACAAAGTCATATTTGTACCTGCTGTTGAGGGACCTGAGTGTGCGCGTTATGTGGTGGATCCTGGCACATGATAGGCAGCTGACTGTTACTTTCTCCTTATTCAACCTAGTGAGTGGGACATCACCTTGTCTGGGTCAAGCTATGTCATATGCACTGTTTTACCTTCATCCATTGCCTTTGTGACCTTTTCAAAGTAATCTACCTGGTTAAATAGGCATGACTTTCCATAACCAAGCCAAATTGGGATGGATCCCACTGAGTGATACACAGCTACAGTTATCCCACTCCACAAGGGGGGATCAACCTCAGATCCCTGAAACTACTGCCCCATCAGTCTAATGAGCCTGATCTGCAAGGCCATGGAACATATTATCATGGAACCTATAAACAAAGCCATTGGCAACCTTCAAACACTGGACCCCATGCAGTTTGGGTTCCTGAAGGGCCTATCTTGACTCTTGAACCTGATTGACTTCTTCAAATCAGTCTCCAGAGCTGTGGACAAGGGTAAGGTGGTCCTCACAGCCTATCTGGACCTCACCAAGGCCATTGACATCATCTCCCACTCTGGAATCATAGATAAACCTACTAAGCTGGGCATTAATCCCTACATCACTCAATGGGTTGCCAACTGGCTTGCTGACAGAACCCACACTGTAAAAGTAGCCGACTCCAAATCCAGCTTCAGACAAGTGACAAGTGGAGTACCTCAGGGTCCAGTCTTGGGACTGCTCTTGTTTGGCATCTACTTCTCTGAAGTACAGGCCAACACTAAGGGACTCTGGCTAACAAAGTTCGCAGATGACTGCAAACTGGGAGCCATTATTGAATCCCCAAATGATGTGGATATTCTACAAAAGGGCCTTACAGAAACAGATGCTTGGTGCCAGAACCATGGGCTCAAGCTCAATGCCATGAAATGTATAGTTATCCCCTTTTGGAAAAAACATGTACCTGTGAATTACCACATAGGTGGCAGTACACCAAACACCAAAAGTGTGATAAGAGACTTAGGGACACTCACCTTCGATAACTACATCGCCACAGCAGTCAGGAAATCCTTCTATGTGGCACACCTCATTACTAAGGGCTTTTCATCCAGAAAAAAAGGAGGTCATTGTCCCACTGTACTCATCTCTCATTAGACCCATTATAGAATACAACACCCTATTTGGTACGTACCTCTCAAGACATCTGCAACAACTGGAAAGGCCGCAGAAATACCTCACTAAAAGAAACACAGGCCTAAAGCAGATGCCCTATTCTGACCGTCTAAAAAAACTCCACCTATACTCTGTCGCATATCGTTTATTCAGAGGCGATCTCTGCTTAACATACAAGGCCATGACAAACCCAGACCTGTTGGACATGCTACACTTAAAGAAATCCCAATCCCTCAGAGACACATGCTTAATTGCATTAATGGCATAATGGTTAAGGTGTTCTCCTTACAAAGACAAGGTCCAGGGTTTGATTCTCAGATGGGGTAAATGGCTAGGCTTAAAATGGCCCACAAAGGCAGTTAGCCTAGTACTAACCTATGAACCTATGAACCTAAACCATGTCATCATAATGAACAAAACATGCTGGAGGGATAGGTTCCTGACCCAGGGACTCCCCAGACTCTGGAATAGACTGCCCATACATGTCAAGCAGAGCGCATCTTTGGCCCTCTTCAAACCTTGATGATTGGATGAGAGATAGGAAATTCATCATGTGGATCATGTCAGTCACCCTGCTAGACAGGGGTCCAGGGAAATAAATACTGTTGGAAGAAATAGCCAGGGAATTGTTATGGCTAGGCTTGTAGAGGCCCTAGGGATGATAGCCTAGTACCAACCTATGAACCTATGAACCTGTGTCTTTAGGTTCCCAATGTCCTTGTTTATCATTTCCATGATAATTCATTGCATGGCTTTGCATATTAGGCTTGCTAGAATGATAGGTCTGTAGTTCTCTTGGTCAGTTGATGGCACATCGTTGTGGAGAAGAATGACTGTTGTGGTCCTCCATTCACTTGAAATTTAGCCTGTTTCAAGGCTGTAGTTGAAGAGTGACTCAAGTGTTCCCTATAGGTTGTGTCTTAGACTGTTCAGGACACAACTGCTGATGTTGTCAGGACCAATGGAGGTGGCGTTCTACTCCTTAAAAAGAGTGCTGCCAGCACATGATTCCTGCTGATAGTTGGGAGTAGTATGTTGGAGGGGATTTCACATGGTGGAGCTGGGTGGAATAAGAGGTGAAGTTTGAGCTTAATTTATCAGCTAGTAGGTTTGCTATGTCACCCTGATTGGTGAAGATGGTGCCATTCATCACCAGTTTAGCACACTGTTGTGTGTTACCTTTAATGTACCGAACATAGCTGAAGAAGGCCTTGTGATTTTTTCCTTAGCCTACAAGGCTATCCTGACCTTGTAGTTGGCCTTGCTGGACTTAATTAGATCTCTTAGTTTCTTGTTTAGTTATATAAGAGAGCACTCATCTTTCAGGGAGTTGATCTTCCTGATTTGGTTGATGATTTTTTTATTTTATTATATACCCTGTTTAGATGAGAATTCTACCAGTGAGGTTTGTTTTTAGCATTTGTTTTGGGTTTACTTGTGTTAGGTTCTGCAGCCTCTATGCAGCTATTTGCATGTTTGTATAGAGTGTATCAGTAAATAATTCTGCATAGGTTGCTATAGTCTCAGGGTTACAGGACAACTTTAAATTTTGACAAACTGTCACTTAATAGGATGTAGTCTGTCTCAGAATAGTCCCTAACTATTGGTTTAGCTGGGTTTTCCAGGCTGATTTTTACTTCAAAGGAGATGGCTTTGTGATATGACTTCACTAGTGAGGACATGACATGGTGAGGGGTGCAATGCTCCCCCATGCTGGCAAATAGCAGGTCTAGTATATTTGATCCTCTGGTTGAAGTGTGCACCATCTGTTCTAGGGTGTTTGTGTTAATAAAGTCCAGGAAGCTTTGTGCTTGTGAGTTTGAGGCAGTAGAGGGGTAGTTAAAGTCACTCATGAATAGGGTGCTTAGTTGGATGGTGAGCACTTCTAGTAGGTTTAGGCAAGAATTGTGAGACTCTAGGTGCACAGATGGTGACCTGTAGCTAGCCATGATATGGTGAGAGACTTTATCTATGGAGACTTGCACATGGATGAGCTCTCTGTTAACTTCCTGTTTAACTAACCTGGAGGTATGTTTGTTGCTAATGTAGCTCAAGACACCTTCACCTTTGACCCCGGTCTGTACTGTTGTTGGTCTAAATGTGCAGAAGGCACTGTAGCTTTGCACTGTTGGAGTACTTTCTATGGCTTTAAACCAAGTCTTGGTCATGGCACAAATGTCTACATTCTGCACAGTGAAGAGGGAAGGGTGTGGAATTTTTATGTTTAAGCTCCTAGCATTGAGTAGTAACACCTTAAGGTTGCTTGGAAACTTTTTCACTATGCCTTTTTGGCATTGCCTAAAAAAGGCTCTAAGAGGATGGTTAAAGTTTTAGTCAATATCCAAACGCCTGGAGGGGCAGCAACCAATCCTTGTCAAAGCAATGTGGTGTGCTGACCATGTCCTCCCATGCTGACAGATATTAGATCCCCCGGGAGTGAGACCAGAAACTAAGCCAATTATTGAAATCAATCATTTATGTTCATAATGGGGAATAATCCTTGGTGAAGGTAGAATGCTGCTGAATGCAAGGATCATACCTATCTGTGACAGATATTCAGAGAGATACATTATGTCTCATTTCATGTAGTCAAGTAAGGTACATCTCAGATCACTTACACCCACATGGACTATGATAGACTCATATTGGTACCTGGGGAGAGTGACTTGAGTGTGTGCATGATATAACGGATCCTGGCTCCAGATAAACAACTAACAGTTATCTTCTCCTTGTCTAACCTGGTGAGCGAGGCATCTGTGTTGCAGAACTGTATATTGCAAAACTATATACTTGCCTTATGGGCTTTGCTCTTGGGGACCATTGGGTGAAGGCTTATGTGAGATTTTGGTGTTGCTTTTTATATGCTTTAATAATTGCTAAAGAGCAGTGTTGCTGTTAGTTGGCTTTGGAGGTGTTTGGGAACGTTTCTTTTAAGCACCTCAGCATAAGACAATCTGTGTTTTTGGTGCTTTACAAAATGTTCAGAAGAGAAGCGATCACTGTATAAAGCAAGTACAATTGCAGAAAATCAAGAAAACATTCTTGTCTTAGCTTGCATAGCTCTGAGTGCAGTTGGAATACTTGAAAGCTGTTGCAGAGTTCTCTAAGTGAATACCGAGCCTTGCAAACTGACCTGATTTAAAGCAGAGAAAAAGCTTGAAAGTTGACTTCTATGTCCTCTGCCTAATAAACAACCACAATTGGATCTCCCTGGGGTGCTTTCAATGCCACACTTGTTTGTTCTGGGCCTTTGACTTCTAAAATCTCCCTTTTTACCTATCCTAACTACTACAGCTAATTTGTTCACATTCTGCTATAGAGCAACCATTATTTCATATGGGTTCCCTCACTGAGAATGGTTATTTAGTATACCTTCTGATAAATTAGAAATGCATGTTTTTTTAATGTAATACCCCTCTTCCTCTCCTTATGCATTAAACGTGTTGTATTTGTTTCCGTATTTTTGTACCATTTATTTCTGACTATGTTGTTCCGTCTTCATCATGTTGTAACATAATATGATTGTTCCACCAAGTGAGAGCCCAGAAAATAATGGAAACAGCATGGAATAGGGAAATTTGAATGAAGCAGCATTAAGATTATGGTTGTTGCAGTATTTAGTAAGGAAAAAATATTTTTTTATACAGGACAATGCACTTGAGCAAGGAAATTGGGACCAGACCCTTTGTTTGAATTAAGATAGCTGAACTTCAGGTGTTTTGTTTGAAGTCTGCTGATAACCTGAACTTTTTAAGGCCAGGGTGATAGTCTCTGAACTTCTTATAGTTGAAGCAACTGCTCTCTAGGGTTTTGCTTATTATCGTAAAGTCACATGGATTATATTTTCTTAACCTTTTATTAATTAGAAGACCAGTTAGCCTGAAATTAAAAAAAAACTCTTTTTTTAAAGTTGTTGCAAGTCAATGCCCAGTACACCAATTGAAATACTGGCCTCAAAGATCAAAAACTTCCTGGATGCAGCAACAGAGTAATTGTCCAAAATGATGCAAATCTTATACTCATAATGTATCCTGTACAATGTGTTTGAAAAGTAAAATTAACTCTGCTCATTCTTTTATTATAAAATAACTGCTGTCTTAAGCCTTCTTAAAACTATAGTCCTTCCACCCTGAAATACCAGACCGTAATGAAATAGAACCAAGATCTCAGTTCCTAAGCCTGAGATACTATTCTGTTTACCTGTGTAAGGCTGTTAAAAATAAGTTACAGATTTTTAAAACTAATCAATCAATTTTTGTCACCCTCACACTTCAATGTATCTGAAAAAACAGTTGACTTGTTCCTTTCTTTTGTACCTTTCTAGGTACTCTTATACAAATCAGACATCAATTTCCCTTAAAAGATAGAAAGGGAGGATTATAGCAAGTGTTGCCGTCTCCCAGGAAAGCCAAGCTAAATCTTAGTTTTATACAATTTTTTTTTTCTTATAAAAATGGCTAAGCTTAGCCATGGGTGTATTTATGGAGTGTTCCCTATAGCAATATCCACAACAACATGTTATGTTAACTAAAAGAAAAATAAAAGTCATTTATTCAATTTAACATCTATCTCCTAGCCATGTACTAGATACATTCCACAACTGGGAGTCAGATACAGGTAGATTACATACCACATGCATACACACACACACACACACACACACACACACACACACACACACACACACACACACACACACACACACACACACACACACTATAACAATGCATTATTTAAACACACTCTTAAATGTCCTCGATACAAAAAAATGTTTATTTTCTATTTTAGAACAGGTACCTAAGAATATTAGAGGTGGAAGGTGTTATAGAGACAAAGTAGTGCAGAGGGAAACCACCTGGCAATTAAGGTTAGGGGCTGACAAACAGCCAGGGATGAATGGTTCTATTAATGTTGAGTGTTTTTTTAAAGAATAGGAGGTTGAAAATACATTAGTGTTTTTTACATCCATATATATTAAATTATTATTTATATATCAAATCAAATTATTTTGTGTAATATTCATGTTTATGGTCATTCTTAGTGTAAGTTTCTTAATTAATACCTTTAGGATGAGTCTGTTTAATTAATTGTTTAATTTAATTAATTGTTTAATCAGTTAATTAGATTATTAGGTTTTTGGTTGTATAAAAGGTTTCAGTCTTTTTGGAGACGAAAGTGACAATAACAATTTTTTTTATTTGCTAAAGAAGTGTCATTTGTTTTCCAGGTGGTTCCAATTCTACCTGTACAGTGGAATTATTTTGTTTGGGTATAGAGGTATAAAGCCTTCACTATGATTCAGGTGACCTGAGCTGAACAGTGGCTCTAGCATGTACTGTAGCTAATGCGGCTTTCCCAGCTCACTTCTCTTCAGGGGAAGTTATGGGTGTTCATGCTTGGGGACATGTTCCTGTGCTGTGAACCAGTGGAAGACAGATACCTTGGGAGTGCTGGCTTCAAGTCGGGTGGGGCTGACATGAGAGGTTACATTACTCAAGTGGCATGTTGTCACTGATGCCTATGTACACTGAACTCTTGGCATGTAACTAAGCATGCACAGTGGGGATAGGGCCATAAAGCAAAAACATGTAATCTGATGAATGCCTTAGTGATGTTCTGCTTTTGTACTGGTGTTGGGGAACAATGGGTCAGTAGACTGACAGAGGGTCTGACTGTCTGATTGTCGACATGTAGTACCTTTAAAATTGATATTAAAAGCACTTTCCTCAGGCTATCTGATATTGAATGACAGTTATTCTTGCTAGTTGTCAGTTTGTCTCTTCCATGTCTGTCTACAGATGTTGCCCTCCCACTCCTCTTACTGCCTGCATAATTATTCATCTGGTACTGTTTTCACTTTCTGCCTGCATCGTTCTGTCTGTAACCTAAATGGCATTTCACCCTGTGTATTCTATTCTTACTGTACCATTGCATTGCCTGTATTCTTTTTAGTCTATACTGTATACCGTATACTGTTGTATCATATTTTTGACTTAATGCATTTTACAAATGTTTTACTAATTTCTTATATTTCATTCTGCAGCCTTCTGTGTCACATCTAGACATAAGCATTACTATGTTTAGTATGCCTGATCAACTATCAGAAGTTAAACCTCTACAAAATATATTATGAATATCCACAAATAGACACCCGTGTACCACAGAATGCCTTCAAATTCAAAGGGCCTTCATTTTCCCATTGGGTTGGTTGGTTGTGAAACTTAATTGTGGTTTAAAGTAAACTGCGAACTTTTTCCTTAGCTAAAGTTTATTTTCTCTATATAAATTATCAAGTATCTGGAAAATGTCCTCTCCAGTTATCAAGTGGTTCTTTTCACTTAATTATGTTAACAACAGATATAGCTATATACCTATATGTATATATATATATTATATATATATATATATATATATATAGAGAGAGAGAGAGAGAGATATGCACGTAGGGAGGGGCAGTTTCTATTGTACCCTTATGTAAATAAGACATAGGATCTACCCATTAATTCTATCAGAGGAAATTTTCAGACGTCTACACTCATCTGTTCTTAACTATAATAGTCTACATTTTTTGAATCTTGCAGCAATACTATATGGATAATGATTAATGTCCAGCAATGTTTACAGATATTAAAAGAACATTCAAAAAAGAGGAACTGCATAGCCGTGACATGAAATGCTGCCTTCTAATGAGAATTTCTGACCAACACATTACAGCCCTGCATTTTGTGTTAAGAAATGCAATCTAAGACTGTTTAAGTCTATGCATACAGCCTGTAGCACTCCTTCAAACAAGCAGTATTAATGAAACACTTAGAGAATCTTGCCGCTTAAAATTTGTATCATACATCATATAGTCATGCACTGCTTAATAAATAATTGTAAAAAAAGCTTCAGCGTGCAGTTTAATATCAGCTAAAATGCAAAAATGTACCTGAAATAATAAGAAAACAAGCTTAACACTAAAATAAGGTGATATAGACACACACGCACACACACACACACACACACACACACACACACACACACACACACACACACACACACACACGCACAGAGTCATGCCAATATCCAGGTATGATAAATAAATTTATATATATATATACACACACACACACACACATATGAAGTGACATTTCCATGACAACATTATATTTCAGTGTCAGCTATACAGCTGTAAGGCTGTCTCATCTTTATTTAAGTATACCATTTATAGGCAGGTCACATATACATTCACAACAGAACTGAAATATGAATGTCACACTTCTTAACAAAATCCAGTAATCCACAAAGAGCATTTCTGACTTAAGGTTGCAGTAACAAAACTCTGTACTGAGTCTGTCTGACAGTATAGACAGGACTGAAGACGTGTGCTAATCCTCCAGGCACACATCAAATTGTCTAATAAATCTGCAGTTCACTCTTATGTTTAGATAGTGATTTATGAGAAAGAAACCAGCACATAGAAAGCGCTATTAACTCAGACACCACTGTCTTTAAATATTTTAAAAGGTAAGGCTGAAGAAAATATTTATAAACTTGAATTAGGGGCTGCTGAGACAAATCTCTCTCACTACGAGTTAGCCAGTTGACGTTGCTATAGTAACTGCAGTTGATGCAGAGTATCAGCAGGTAGAGGTGCCAGAGTTAATTTATAATGATGCAGAATTCTTTGCTACTGACACACACTCACACAAATCAAATGAAAACATTTGTTTTTAGTTCATGTCATTTTTCACTTGTTAGATATAAACCTCTTCAGCTGACATGTTTTTTTCAACAGAAAGCAGACAACACAGGACATTTATTTAAAAGAAAGCATAATCCAAAGAATGCAATACAATCATTCCTGTTTCATGTTTTCTTTTCAGCAAAAGGAGCACCCTAAGTTCATATGATTCATTCTGTATTAATTTCAGAATGACAAAATGCATAAAGTTTTTCACAGGTCTTCAAATCTTACAGGCCTTACTTATCATGTTGATCTATTTTCTATACATCTGTGTGTGTTAATGGTAACTGTCTGGAAAACTGTTATTTTAGGAAAGGACAAACTGCTCCATAGACAGTCTTAAACTACTAGACAATGGTGCAACTGATGCTCTTAATAGTCTACAACATCAGAGCCAGTATTCAGATAATTTCCATTTCATTAAGTAATGTAAGAACATATAGAGCTGTTTACTCTTTCAATTGTATTCATTAGATGCTGTTGTCAATGAATGTGTTAACAACAGCACAGAAATTATGTGCATTCTTGCAATCTTGATTACTGAAAATGTCTAACTCTCAAATTACTGTAATAAAATGAATATGACAGTGCTGAAATTGTTAGTAATTGCAATCTCCTTAGGAAAGATCAATCATGAGTCTTAAAATCATGACTCCCTGACAGCAAAATGAAATAGTCAAACTTGTTGAAACACACATACTCAGAAATGTCATATGACAATGCTGTTAAAGTTTCTTTTTTTTTTTTGGAGGGGATGGACTAAAGTTTTTTTTTTTTTTTTTGAGGGGGTGGACTTCACGCTCACAGTCCCTTAATTATATTCCCATGGTTGACTAGTAAAACAGAAAAGACAAACTCCTAGTATATGTGCGAAAATCACTCAAAAACTGAGCTCTCACAATACAGCCAGCAGTCGCCATTATTCCAGGACTGTAATTTCATGACAATGGTATCAATCAAAGACTACTCCTGGTATTACCATTCAGCAAATAGTAGGCCTCTACCTCAAAGTTCATATGTAGACATATTGTATCATGCTACTGCAAAGAAGCAAGAGCTAGCACATAAATAGTATACTGAAGTCACATGACTGATTGGAATAGTACACACGATAGAATTTCACAGAATCCCGACTGCTAATAGAAGGATATCAATGCATGTCACGGGTATGTACAGACAATAATGGGACAATGAGAGTCATTCTGGGCCTGCATAATTCACCGACAGTCACAAAACTATCGAAGGTGGTGTAGAACATAAGAGGGTTTTTTTTTAAACAATAATATGATATCAGAAAATAAGAAAATTACAGAAAATGTCAGTGGATTGCAGGAGTGACCCAAGAAGGAACTCCCATCGTTTTTTCTAACTCTATAGATATATATATATATATATATCTATATATATATATATATATATATATATATATATATATATATATATATACGCACATACACACACAATCATACACTCACACATATCTATATATACTATATGTGTATGTTTAAGTGTGCGTGTGTGTGTATGTGTGCGTGTGTGTGTGTGTGTGTGTGTGTGTGTGTGTGTGTGTGTGTGTGTGTGTGTGTGTGTGTGTGTGTGTGTCTGTCTTCTTCAGTATGAGCTTTTTTAAGTTGTTTCCAGGTTTGAACCTTCTGGTACTTAAGCCCTACCTTTGAGAGGGTTTCTGCTTATTCACACTGAGCTAAACGGAGGAGGGGCACTGACCACAATTCCTAATCTGTGATATATAACAATAAGTATCCTGTTTTCTTGCTTATTTTACTAGTTATGCTATTGCTTATTCTAACCATTTATTTCACTTGTTTTTGTCTGCTGCCTACTTTTTACTATATTTTATTGATATAACTAATCTGCATTGTTGTACTGCAATTGTCTGCCTTACTGGGCCTGTTAAATCACTTCTGTTACTGTCACACTGTTTGTAAAGCTTTTTTAGCTAGTTTCACTGTGTGAAAAGTATTAACTTGAAATGTTCTCCAGTTGTTAAGCATCTGTTTGTTTGTTCTGATTTCCTGACAAGGAGTGTTTCATAGAACTGATTTGTTTGCAGTTAAAGGCTTCTGGCAAAGGCCCTTGCCTCCCCATAGTGCCTTTTTTAAGAAAAGTCATAAGGTCAATACTACCAACATAAAATTTAAACAAAAAGCAAATTAAAGGTCATGTTGCTAAACGCCAGGAGTCTAAACATGAAACTGCACTCGTTGTAAGCATTCTTAACTCTGGAAGATGCTGACATTTGTGCAGTCACAGAAACCTGGTTCAAAGCTACAGAGAGCACCCCAGCCTTACCTGGTTACTCATCCTATCATACATTCAGACCCCAAACTGTGGGCAGTAAAGCCAAAGAAGGTGGAGTTTCAATATATATTAAAGACACACAAACCTCCACGCTGGTCAAACAGTATGACGCACAGGAGACACAACAGGTACAGTTAACCATTGGCAAGACCCCTACTCAAATCATAGGTAGATACAGGACCCTAAATTTAACACAAGATGCCTGCTCCATCTATCTGGATTGCTTTGATTCTATCAAGATTCAACCCTTTACCCTGATCTTGGGTGACTTTAACTACCCAACCATTGAATGAAAATACTACTCATGCCAGAATACAAATGCCCAGAGATTCCTCGATTTTATCAATGCAAATGCCTTGGAACAGCTAGTCAATGCCCCAACAAGAGGTGATAATATCTTGGACTTGATATTAACCAAAATGAGTAACCACTGCAGCACTCCTACAGTATCATCCTCCCTGTTAAGATCCAACAATAAAGCGGTCACTTTCAAAGTCACCATCTCCCCTGACCCCCCCCCCTTTTGCTTGGGTCAATCAAAAATACTTCTCCACAGCTGATTACACCCTCCTGAGGCATAGTATAAACAGCTTCACAGCCCCCTCCCCCTCTCTAGCAACTGACACCAATGTCCAGAGCTACACCAGAGTACTATACAAGCATTTATACAGATGCATGGAAACAGGAATACCCGATAGGACAAAATCATCCTCCGCAAGGAAGAGTAAACCTGTCCGGTGGACATCTGCAATAAATAAACTATATAACAAAAGGAAAAAAATGCTGTCCAGAACCAAGAAGGAGCAGGTGCACAATTGGAAGCAATCTCTCCTTCGTCTGAACAAGCAAATAAGAGCACTAGTGAAATCTTCCAAAGCCAACTTTGAGTCCAAATTGGTCACATCTACTAGAGACAATCATAAGGCCTTCTTCACATATGTCCACAATCTCAAAGGAAACACACATATCTGTTCAGAACTGGTGGTCAAGGACACCACATGCACAAATGCTGTATATAGCCAACCTACTGGCTGACAGATTCAGTGAAAACTTCACCCCTCTGTCTCCCCCATCAGTAAATCAGGACATCCCCAGTACCTGCCACCCACCCCTTATCTCTAGAGAACAGGTCATCACTGCCTTCTTAAAGGCAAAAACTACAGCCTCATGGGACCCGATAACATCCCAGGCTGCATCCTACATGAACTCAGGCATGAACTTGCAGCACCATTAGGCACCCTATTCAACCAAAGCCTGAGTACTGGCTTTGTCCCAGCTGAGTGGAGGACAGTCACTGTCATCCCTTTACACAAAGGTGGAGGGTCCACCAATCTGGGAAATTATAGACCCATCAGCCTAAGAAGCCTGATCTGCAAGGCCATGGAATGGATTATCATGGACCTCATTAACGGGGACATTGGCAACCTCCAAACACTCAACCCCACACAGTTTGGCTTTGTCGAGGGGAGGTCATGTCTGTTAAATCTGGTCGACTTCTTTCAGATAGTTACCAAAGCCATGGACAAGGGTATGACAGTGCACACTGCCTACCTTGACCTGGCCAAAGCCTTTGACACTATTCTCCACTCGGGCATAATAGATAAACTCTCTGAACTAGGCATCAATCTATATGTTTCCAGATGGGTAGCAAACTGGCTCACTGATAGAACCCACCTAATAAAAATAGGGGAAGCCACCTCAAGCAGTAGACCCGTAATGAGTGGTGTACCCCACGGATCGGTCTTGGGGCCTCTGTTATTTGGGATATACTTCTCTGAGGTGCAGGCCAAAACCAGTGGGCTATGGCTGATCAGGTTTACAGATGACTGCAAGCTGGGCGCAGTCATCAACACCCCAAGTGATGTGGACATCGTACAAGTGGATCTCACCCAAACAAATGACTAGTGCCAGGAACATGGCCTCAAGCTGAATGCCAAAAATGCATCATCATCCCCTTTGGGGAGAGTGATGTCCCCACATATTATCACATTAATAACAACATCCTAAGCATGTAATCAGTCACGAGGAATTTGGGCACCCAGGTTGATAGCAACCTGACTTTTGACCACCATGTTGCTTCCATTGTACGGAAAGCTTTCTACATGGCCCACCTCATAAGTAAGGGTATCTCATCCAGAGACAAGGAGGTCATAACATCCTTGTATTCTTCCCATATAAGGCCAATTATTGAGTACAATTCGCCCTTCAACATGTACCTCACAAAGCACATGCAGAAGCTGGAGAGACCACAGAGGTTCCTCACCGGGAGAATCCAGGGCCTCAAACATCTACCCTACACAGATATGCTAAAAGCCCTGTCCCTGTACTCAGTTTCATACAGTGTCCTCAGAGGTAACCTCTATCAGGCATACAAAGCAATCTCAGACCCCACCTTGAAGGGACTGCTTCATATCCACAGATCAGGCTCCACTCGAGTCACCCACACACACAACCTCAACCTTGTCTGTGACATCAACAGGACTTGATGGTGGGACAGATTTGTGTCCCAGAGACTCTCCCATCTTTGGAACAGACTCCCTCTCCATGTCGAGCAGTGTACCTCATTATCCCTTTTTAAGCACAGCCTGGATAACTAGATGGGAAACAGCAAATAACCACCTGGGATTCCACCTGTGTCCCTGCTGGACAGGGGCTTTGGGTGCTGACTTGTCTAAACATGGGTTACACTCTTGGCTAGGCTTATAAGGGCCACAGGGCCAATAGCCTAATAACTTACTATGATCCTATATGTGTCTAAGGAGGGCAGTTATGCTGGTTAATGCACACATACAGCAGGTCTGCATACAAGCATTGCCTGGTGAATCTGCCATGCACATAATATTTTCCTTACATATATGAGAAGGGTTATGTGGCACATCTCACTGGTAAGAAGGAATTATAGTGCATACAGTGTGATTGTCTCTATACTACACAATATCATGCCATTATAAAATCCTGTGAATGCTGTAATATGATGTTCCACCCACATAACAAGTTAGATTTTCTTCCCACATAACAGCTTACATATTATTCCATATTTGCTTTTCAGCTGTTGCAGAGACAGCTGTCACAAATCTAAGCTCATGACAGGGGTCAGTTGTTAAAACTACCAGGGTGTGAGGCATAAGAACCTGTTGAACAGAGTGGAAGATCCTAATGTCAGTGAATGGCTGACTTGACACTGGTCACAATTCAGCTGGGTTCTTCCATGGCATGAAGGATGTGCAGGCTACTCAACTTACCTTGTAGGAAGCGGCAAAGAAATATGGGAATTTTATACTTTAAATGTCAGATGTGCATGCATCCAAAAGGGTCTATATTATTTGAATGAAATTTCAAAATGTTGATCGATGTAAACAGCGAAAATGACGATAATCGATGTCTATTTTGTGAGATTGCAGTACAGTGAAGATCGGGACATTTGCTCTTTCCTCACTGTAGTGCGATCTCGGAGTTGGTATATATAATTAGCGGGGAGTGTGGGGGGCACAGCCCCCTGCAATACAGGATTCGATTATCGTCATTTTTGCTGTTTACAGCAATCGACATTTTGAACTTTCATTCAAATAATATAGACCTCATCCAAAATACTAGTGCAAAATAATATTATTGTCTCAGTTATACTCCCAAACTCATAAATATCAGTGCTTCACTATGTTCTCCAATTTAATAGTATGGAATATATACACATTCATAAATATAGATGTATGAACACATGAGTATATTTGTGTGTGTGTGTGCATGTGTGTATGTGTGTGTGTGTGTGTGTGTGTGTGTGTGTGTGTGTGTGTGTGTGTGTGTGTGTGTGTGTGTGTGTGTATACACACACACACACACACACACACACACACACACACACACACACACACTGACACACAAACACACACACACACACACACACACACACACACACACATATATATAATAGCAGATGATTTGATCATGTATCCATTTTGTTGATAGGTACTACCTGTTAACATCACAGTTCATTGATCAGAGCTAGAGTCTCCTCACATGCAGGTGATTATAACCTACTTCTAATATTTGCCTTTTGTCATAGTTGTGGAACTGAAGAATTAATATAGAAAAGTAAGGAGCTAAGGGGACAGAACTTCCATGTCAGGGAGTGTGCGGAAGTGAAGACCTCCATGTAAAACATTGATTCTGTGTTTTTGTCTGTGTGGGTGTATGTAGGATTGTGTATGGAAGTTAGCTGTTGTGCTGTTTGTAGTGGTAGATGAGTCGTGTGATGTGTTAAGTTTGTCACTGTGCTGTGTTAGTGGAATTATGACCAGATGTTTACCTTTGTAATCACCTGTGTTTTGGTGTTGGGGGTGTGTGCTATAAGTACTTTTTCTGACCAAGTGTATGTCATTGGCTTTATAATGTGTTACACCAAGCTTCACTCACATGAGTTTGCTATGCATGTGTCTGAGGCAGGAAAGACACTGGCCTTGAGTGTATTTTGCCATTACCCAGAATGATGTTGAGATTCAAAGATAACAAAATTGTCTTTAATATTTGGCTATGTAGTTGGTTAAGAGGATGTGGTATGTCAGTTCCAATGGAACACTCGAGTAGTGCTGGAAGTAGTCATACCAATGTGCAGGATAAAATATAATTTATTGAGTGTGCTTTCATCTTTAAAAAACAAGACTTCATCAGAAACAGTTACAATTTAAAAGTACAATACTTATATACCCATGAGGTAATGAATAATTAATCACAAGTTCTCCCTGCCATACTATAAACAGTATACATGAATTTATAGTTCCAGGTATATCTTAAACCTCACAATTAATAAAAAATGGTTAAAAATACAATTCCTGCTGGTGTGTATTTTGAAGGATCTGGTATGTGTCAGCTTGGGATGACTTGGCTGACAAGTCATCGTACTTTGTCAGCGACAGCTTGCGCCTCTCTTACCAAGGCTTTCACATTCTGGCGAAAACCTTTGCTGTCCCCATAGTGCCTTTTTTTAGGTAGAGTCCATCTGATGGACATTCCAGCCTAGTAAATTCTAATTTGGGACACATTAATGTGGCTTTATTCAATGCCAGAAGTCTTAAAAAATGCCTGAACTTCAGGTTCTCCTGGGATTGGGGGTTGGCATAATGGTTAAGGTGTTTGCTTTGCAGACAAGAGCTACAAGGGCTGTTTCTCAACTTTGTGAAGCATTGCTAGGCTTAAAAAGGCACCCTGGGGCCATTAGCCTAGTAATTACCTGCAAATACTAACTCAGTTTTCGGGCTTGGGGTTGGCATAATGGTTAAGCTGTTTACCTTACAGACAGACACAAGGTACAAGGTTTGATTCTCACCTCTTAGAAAAATTAACTAGGCTTAAAATGCCCCACAAGGGCAAGTAGCCTAGTACTTACCTATGAACCTATGAACTTGAACACATTCATATGTGTACAGTCACAGAAACACAGTTTCAGAGCAGTGAAAGCACTCCCTCTGTTCCTAGGTATCATGCTTATCATGTCTTCAAACCCACTCACAATTGCGGGGGAGTATCAGTATTTATCAAGGATATCATCACCTCACTACAGATGCCTTGGGACACCATACGTGAACCTTTAGACGTCCAAGTCACACTAAACAAGAATAATTTCCGCTTCATAGCTAGCTATAGAACACCCTCTGTGTCCATATCTGAGCATGATAGCTGTCTTAATGCATTAGCTGAAATTCCCATTAAATCCAAGGCCTTTCTACTGGAAGACTTCATCTACTCATCAATAAACTGGCTGACGTACAGTGCCAATGGCTGGCATGCACAGCACTTCCTTCACATAACTCTCTTTCACAAATAGTTAACTATCCTACCTCTAGTCCTCACAAATCTGACCACATCTTGCACAGTGCCATATGTATCATCGGGTTCCTATTAGTTGATTGAGTTCTCAAACTCCATATAGTCAAGACCATATGATTGAGTTTTTGAAAACCTGAAGCTTTTTAATGGAGATTGCGGTACAGTGAGGATTGGGAAATTTGCCTTTTTCCTCACTGCAGTGCAATCTTGAAGTTGGTATATATAATTTGCATGGGGTTTGAGGACTGATTTGTGTGCGTTTTTGTTTTGTTTTTTTTTTTTGGTTTGTTTTTTTTTTTGATGTTCGAGTTTTCAGAAACTCGATCATATGGTCTCTTCTATATTTTTATTTTTTTCAAGTTTCTGAAAAGTCGATCATCTGACATCGACTCGTGTATCATCACGTCTTGTTAAATCAATTAATGCAAATAGCTCTGTGTTTAGTGACTTCTCAAAACCAAACCTTCTTCAGTTACTTGATGACTTAAATAAATTCTGCTGTAATCCTCCTCTGACGGATCCTGTTGTTAAAGCTGCTCCCTATGCCTCTCAGTTTTACTCCCACTTAAATAGTATTGATAAGGCAAGCCCTATCTGCAACAAATATAATGGCAAGTTTAAAAGCAAACCCCTGTGGTGGAATAACCATGCAAAATAAATTATATAACAAGAGGAAGAAACTGCTTAAAGCTTATATGATGTCTCATTCTACCTACCCTAAGAACACAATTAAGTAAACTAACAAAGAGCTTAAGAGAGCCATTAGGAAGCTCAAAGGTGAGTCTGAACTTAAAATAGCCACTAAAACCAAAAGTAACTGCAAATCTTTATTTAACTATGTCAGGAAGTTAAGAACTAGTACATAACAGAGTTTAGAGCGAGTCTACAATAATACTACAATACCAAAGGAAATAGCTAAAGCTACCAAATGTAGTGCAAATTTTACTCCACCCACAGTTTTAGCTACTTACAGGTTCTGCAATCCCAACTACACCCTTTAATTACTATGGAACAAGTTCTCTCAGCCCTTTTCAAAGCTAAAAATACTTTATCCTTGGATCCTAACAGCATACCAGGTTGCCTGATTATCAGTGTCAAATATGGCCTTTCTGGACCCCTAGTTACCCTCCTTAAATTAAAGGCTCTCCACTGGTTACATTCCTGAAGCCTGGAAAACAGCCATTGCAATGCCATTACACAAGGGTGGCCAAGCCATGGACCCTAGTAACTACAGACACATTAGTCTCACTAGCCTTATATTTAAAGCTATGGTGCTCTTTATTTCAGACTTCATTAATCTGGACATTGAAAATCTCTTAACCCCAGACACTTATCAATTTGGCCTTATCAAAGGAAAGTCTCAACTCTTTAACCTCATTAATTTCTTTAAAAAAGTAACTGAAGCAGTGGATAGTGGTTATGTAGTGTATACAGTATAGCTAGAAATCGCCAAGGCCTGTAACACTATTCTCCATGTAAGCACTTATTTATATACTTGTAAATCCATATATAAATCCTTATATTGTCCAGTGGATAGATAACTGGTTGTCTGGCAGAACCCATGTGGTTAAGGTAGCAGGTGCCACTTCTGAAAGCAAAAAGGTCACCAGTGGTGTACCACAGGTCTCACGTTTTGGGCCCTCTGCTATTTGGCATGTATTTCTCAGATATACAGGCCAACACTTCTGGTCTGTGGTTAACTAAGTTTGCAGATAACTTGTAAATTGGGTGTTGTTACTCAATCTTCAGTTAACACACAATTGCTCCAACACACCTTAGACCACATTAACAATTGGTGCAAAGACAATGGTCTCAAATTAAATGTAAAAAATGTAGCATAGTCCATTCTGATAAAACAGTTTCACTTACCCTATAGGAAATGCACTACTCCAGTCAGACACTACTGTAAGGGATCTGGGCATTCTTGTTGACAATTTCTTATTGTTTGACCATCATATCTGCACAGCAGTGTGGAAAGCCCTTTATCTGACACTTCTAATTTCCAAAGGCATTTCTACTAGATACAAAGTCGTCTTCATTCCCCTTACCAGACCCATTATTGAATGTAATGCACCTCTTGGCATGTATTTATATAAACATATCACACAACTAAAGAGACATCAGAGGTTCATAATTAAAAAAGATCAGTGACCTCAAAATATTTTGTTATCAGGAAAGATTGGCAGATCTTTCTTTGTACTCAATATCTTACAGACTCCTCAGTAGACATCCATGTCTAGCCTTTCATGCCATGAAAGATCCAACCCTATTTTACCTACCATTCCTTCATAAAACTAATGGCACTTCAAATACTCAGTTAAAGGAACTAAATCTTCATCAGCAGACACATCGAGGTGATAGATCCATATCCCAATGTATAGGTTCTTAGGTTCATACTAGGCTATCTGCCCTAGGGCATTTATAAGCCTAGCCAGAGTGTGTTTGGCTTTCGCCACCCATTTTAAATTAATTTTGCTATGCCCTTTTTTGAGGTTAGTATACTGTGCCTCTGTCTAACAGTGACACAGAAGTGATACCCGAGGTAAACCTACAATCTCCCATCCACTCATCAAGATTCCTCTTGAAGAGAGTCAATGAGGGACTCTGCCTAACCTGGACTGGGATTTTATTCCAGAGTGAAGGGAGACTCTGGGTTATGAATCTGTCCCTCCAGCATGTCCTATTTATTTCAGTGCTGAGGTTCAAGTCTCTCGAGCGCGTAGCTCGATGGGATTTGGATTTTCTGAGGTGCAGCATGTCCATTAATTCCGGGTTGGACATGGCTTTATACATCAGGCACAGATCGCCTCTGAGCAGGTGGCATGCCACTGAGTAGAGCTGGAGTTTCTTTAACCAGGCAGCATATGGCATCTGTTTGAGCCCTTTGATCCTCTTGGTGAGGTACTTTTGGGGTCTTTCCAGTTGCTGCAGGTGTCTGGTAAGGTACATCCCAAAGGGCAGTGTACTCAATTATGGGCCTGATGAGGGATGAGTAAAGAGGCACGATGACCTCCCCTGATCTAGATGTGAATCCCTTCATGATTAGGTGGGCTATATAAAATGTTTTTCTAACCACTTTGGCCACATGGTTGTCAAATGAGAGATTGCTATCAACTTGGGTCCCCAGGTCCCTAATTACTTCTTCTGTACTTAATGGATTACCACCTATGTGGTAATTTGTGGGCACTTTGTTTTTGCCAAAGGGAATGACTATACACTTTTTGGCATTTAGCTTGAGGCCATGGCTCTGGCACCAGTTGTCTGTTTCTATGAGGCCCTTTTGGAGAATGCTTGTGTCGGCTGGAGAGTTGATTATGGCACCCAGTTTGCAGTCATCGGCGAACTTGGTCAGCCACAGTCCTTCCATGTTGGCCTGTACCTCCAAGAAATATATACCGAACAAGAGAGGTCCCAGGACTGAGCCTTGTGGGACGCCACTTGTAACTGGTTTGGAGTCTGACATGGCTCCAGCAATTCTAACCATGTGGGTTCTGTCCTTGAGCCAGTTTGCAACCCATCTAGTGACATGGGGTGTATATTTAAGCTGGTGAGCTTATCATTAATGCCTGAGTGGGGTATTGTATCGAAGGCTTTTGCAAGGTCCAGCTAGGCTGTGTGGCCCACCTTCTCCTCGTCAATGGCCTTGGTGACTGTTTCAAAGAAATCGACCAGGTTTAAGAGGCAGGATCTGTCCTTAACAAAGCTGAACTGGGTAGGATCCAGTGTCTGTAGGTCCCACTATCTTTATTTATGAGGTACGTGATGATCCTTTCCATAGCTTTGCAGACCAAGCTAGTCAGGCTTATGGGGCGATAGTTTCCAGGATCCGTTGAGGCACCACCTTTCTGGAGAGGGACCACTGTTGCTGTACGCCACTCTTTGGGTACATATTCTGTAGAAAGGCTGAGATTGAACAGTAGTTTTATGTTTGGGTTTAGCTCTTCTTGGAGTTCATGTAGGACACAACGCGGGACACCGTCTGGTCCAATTGATGCTGTGTTTTCTGCTTCGGAGAGGGCGGCTCTTACCTGAGCATCTGAGATGTCAGGGGGCAGCACTCTGCTGGGATAGATATTTGCCCTTTTGGTGGGGAGGGGGGGGAGAAGTTTGCACTGAATCTGTCAGCTAGGATGTTGGCAATGTCTGTGGGTTTGGTGTATTTTTTGTCATTTTGGACTAATTCTGAGCATATCTGGGAATTCCCACCCAGGTTCCTAACATAACTAAAGAAAGCCTTGTGATTATCCTTAGTGTCCTGTGAATTTTTCTCTCGAAGCTGGCCTTAGACGATTTTATGAGTGCCCGTAGTTTTTTGCTAATACTGATCAGAGATGTCTTCCCCTTTTGGGATTTTGCTCTATCATGTAGTAGCTTCCTCCTTCTATTGTATAGTTTGTTTATGGCTGGGGTCCACCAGACAGGACGTCTGCCTTTGGAGGATTGGGTCTTGGTTTTATTTGGGATTGCATGATCCATGCATTCCTGAAGGTGCTCATAGAATGCATTTATAAAGGATTCTGTGGCCTGGGCCATATTTTCCACAGGCCCGGGGGCTTTGAAGGATTCCACCTTGGTTTTGAGCAGTGTGAAATTTGCTTTAGAAAAGCTTTTCACTGTGGTTTTCTGGGCAGGGGGTGGGGTCGGGATGTGAATATCCAGTGAGATTAGTTTATGGTCTGATCTTACCAGTGAGGGATACACTTCTGGTCTGGAGCATAGAGTCCCTATGTTGGTGATGATCAGGTCCAGTATGTTTTCCCCTCTTGTGGGAGTGGTAACAAGTTGTTCCATATCATTTGAGTTTATAAATTCTAGGAACCTTTGGGCTAGGATGTTGGAGCTAGAGTAATGCTCCCAGTCTATGTTTGGGTAGTTGAAGTTGCCCAATATAATGGTGTTTGGAGAGACCTTCATATTTTCCAGTGTTCTCAGGAAGGCCGAGTGGGGTTCCTGGGTTTGGGAGGGTGGTCTGTAGCAGGTTATAAACTGGAAGGCAGTTTTACCCACTGTTAGTTGCACATGGATAGTCTCTGATGCTTTGTGCTGTGCCACCAACCTGGAGGTGTGGGTATCTTTGACGAATATTGATACTCCCCCTTCTTTTGTGGTTCGGTCCAAGTTTTGGGGCCAAAAAGCATGGTATGAGGTATAACCTGGTAGTGCTGGGGTGCTCCCGTGAGCCTTGAACCAGGTTTCTGTTACTGCACAGATATCGATGTTCTCCATGCTAAGGAGAGTTTTGAGTGCATGCATCTTGAGGTTTAGACTTCTGGCATTGAGTAGCATTACTCTTAATTTCTTATCCCTTGTGATACCTATGGAGGTGGGTTTGCCTTTTGAGCCTTGCCTAAAAAAGGCACTATGGGGGTAGGAAGAGCCTTTGCCAATATCCAAAAGCCCAGGGGTGACAGGTGCAAGCCGTCCCTAGTGAAGCATCGTGGCTTGTCGAGCATGTCATCCCAGGCTGACAGGCATTGGATCCCCTTTGAATGACACCAATACTTAAGCCAATTGTTGAAATTGATCATCTTGTCTTCATATTGTGGCATAATTCTTGGTGAGGGTAAGATGCTACTCAAGGTCAGGGTCATACCGGCCTGGGCTACATGCTCAGAGAGCTCCTCTATGTCTCTCTTCATGTAGTCCAGAGAGGCATGTCTCAGGTCATTCACATCAGCATGGGCAATGACTGAGTCATATTTGTACTTGCCTTGGAGTGACCTGAGTGCTTGTGTTATGTGGTGGATCCTAGCACCCGACAGGCAGCTCACCGTGACCTTCTCCTTGTTCAGCCTGGTGAGCGAGACGTCAGTGTGCCTGACAATAGAGTCACCTATTACAAGTGTATCAGGTGTGTTGTTTTGCCTTAAGGGCTGTGACTGTTCGGCACACTGGCTTTGTGAGCTATGTGTTGCACGTGTTTTGTTTTGGGGAAGTGGTTGCTTGGGTGTCTGCTTTGGAGGTCTCTGCTGCTTAGGCAGATTTTTATTTAGATCCTCCGAGTATGTTTATGTGTTTGGTTTGCTGTCGTGTAGGTCTATGTGAGACTGGAATTGTAGTGAGTGTGGTTTCCTTCTCCTCCTGACTGGTTATGCCAGTACTGAGTTGAGAGAGCTTAGCCTCCAGTTTGGCTATATGGTTGCATCTCTCACATGTGTTGGAATTTGTTGGGAGGAGGTGAGGGTTGTCTGTGTACATGAGACAGTTGTAACATTGCCTCAAGATTCCCAGATTCACCAGCTGGACCGGAGAGGAGATTGACAACTGACCTTTGGACATGCTAGAATAGTATTGGGAATTCCTTTATAATTGAAAAAAGGGCCAATGGGGAACAAGGTACTCAAGGGGAGTTTGTGAGGGTGTAGTGCTTTTAATTTTTTAGTGCTGACTTAGTGAGCAAGTGCCAGGTAACTTAAATGCAATGTGTTACAGGTAACTTAAATGCAAAAACGACAAACAGTAACTTTCTTTCAAGTGAAACAAGGAAATAAGTACAGTAAGCAATGCAGATATCACTAGGGATCCACAGAAGCGCTGAAAAGCCGTGTTTTAGGTGGAATTACCATTTCAGGGGAATGACAAGCAAACGAACAACAAGCATACAAACAAAGCTAGATTCAGCAGGCCTGGATCTAGTCTATGCTATAGCAAACAAGGTGTACCAATTTCAGTAAGAAACAGTTCAAATATGCAGGCACTATAAGCCTTTAACCAGAAATTCCCAGCTCAGAAGGGCAGAGTCCAGCCTCTCCTCCCACAAGAGTGCAGACCACGAACCTTCTTAATGTAAAAAAACTGACCTGAAGCCCAAGTGCTTAAACTAGAACTAATACACTTTTAGAATAACAGACACTGAGCCCTCAATCAGCAGTTCCCAACTTAGAAGGATGTAAGCTACCTATCCTGCCACCACAGTGCAGGCCACAAACCTTCCTAATGTAAAACAACTGGTCTGAAGCCCAAGTGCTTAATCCAAAAAACTTAGAATGATAGCTACACTTTAATCAAGTTACTACCAACCAGTAATAAATACAATTGATACCTCACATCTAAAACAAACTTCCATACACATCAAGCAGAGAGTAACATACTTGCCTTCTTCAAGGTAAACACGGATAATTGGATGGGCAGCCTCAAATTCTCTCCCATTCTATCTTGTCTTGCCCTCTTTTAGACTAGAGAAAAATAATAATGATTAGTGTTTTTTGGCTGGGCTTAAAATGGTCTACAGACTGACTGCCCCAATGAAACTGTATATTTATATATATATATATATATATATATATATATATATATATATATATACACCTGATACACTTGTAATAGGTGACTCTATCGTCAGGCAAACTGACGTCCCGCTCACCAGGCTGAACAAGGAGAGGGTCACGGTGAGCAGCCTGTCGGGTGCTAGGATCCGCCACATAACACAAGCACTCAGGTCACTCCAAGGCAAGTACAAATATGAGTCAGTCATTGTCCATGCTGGTGTGAATGACCTGGGGCGTACCTCCCTGGACTACATGAAAAGAGACATAAAGGAGCTCTCTGAGCATGTAGCCCAGGCCGGTATGACCCTGACCTTGAGTAGCATCTTACCCTCACCAGGAATGATGCCACAATATGAAGACAAGATGATCAATTTCAACAATTGGCTTAAGTACTGGTGTCATTCAAAGGGGATCCAATGCCTGTCAGCTTGGGATGATATGCTCGACAAGTCACGATGCTTCACTAGGGCAGCTTGCACCTGTCACCCCTGGGCTTTCGAATATTGGCAAAGGCTCTTGCTACCCCCATAGTGCCTTTTTTAGGCAAGGCTCAAAAGACAAACCCACCTCCATAGGTATCACAAGGGATAAGAAACTAAGAGTAATGCTAGTCAACGCCAGAAGTCTAAACCTCAAGATGCCTAAACTCTCCTTAGCATGGAGAACATCGATATCTGTACAGTAACAGAAACCTGGTTCAGGGCTCCCGAGAGCACCCCAGCACTACCAGGTTATACCTCATACCATGCTTTTCGGCCCCAAAAGTTGGACTGAACCACAAAAGGAGGGGGAGTATCGATGTTCATCAAAGATACCCACACCTCCAGGTTGGTGGCAGCATCAGAGACTATCCATGTGCAACTAACAGTGGGTAAAACTGCCTTCCAGTTTATAGCCTGCTACAGACCACCCTCCCAAACCCAGGAACCACACTCGGCCTTCCTGAGAACACTGGAAAATATGAAGGTTTCTCCAAACACCATTATATTGGGCGACTTCAACTACCCAAACATAGACTGGGAGCATTACTCTAGCTCCAACACCCTAACCCAAAGGTTCCTAGAATTTATAAACTCAAATGCTATGGAACAACTTGTTACCACTCCCACAAGAGGGGAAAACATACTGGACCTGATCATCACCAACATGGGGACTCTATGCTTCAGACCAGAAGTGTATCCCTCACTGGTAAGATCAGACCATAAACTAATCTCACTGGATATTCACATCCCGACCCCACCCCCTGCCCAGAAAACCACAGTGAAAAACTTCTCTAAAGCAAATTTAACACACCTCAAAACTGAGATGGAATCCTTCAAAGCCCCCGGGCCCATGGAAAATATGGATTCTATGAGCACCTTCAGGAATGCATGGATCATGCGATCCCAAATAAAACCAAGACCCAATCCTCCAAAGGCAGACGTCCTGTCTGGTGGACCCCACCCATAAACAAACTATACAATAGAAGGAGGAAGCTACTAAATGATAGAGCAAAATCCCAAAAAGGGAAGGCATCACTGATCAGTATTAGCAAAAACTACGGGCACACATAAAATTGTCTAAGGCCAGCTTAGAGAAAAATTGCACAGGACACTAAGGATAATCACAAGGCTTTCTTTAGTTATGTTAGGAACCTGTGGTAATTCCCAGATATGCTCAGAATTAGTCCAAAACAAAAATACGAACCCACAGACATTGCCAACATCCTAGCTGACAGGTTCACTCCCCTCTCCCCACCAAAGGGCAAATATCTATCCCAGCAGAGTGCTGCTGACATCTCAGATGCTCAGGTAAGAGCCGCCTCTCCAAAGCAAAAACACAGCATCAATGGTACCAGATGGTGTCACATAAACTCCAAGAAGAGCTAAACCCAAACATAAAACTACTGTTCAATCTCAGCCTTACTACAGGATATGTGCCAACATTGGTCCCTCTCCATCAAGGTGGTGCCTCAACGGATCCTGGAAACTATCGCCCCATAAGCCTGACTAGCTTGGTCTGCAAAGCTATGGAAAGGATCATCATGGACCTCATAAATAAAGATATTGGGGACCTACAAACACTGGATCCTACCCAGTTCAGCTTTGTTAAGGGCAGATCCTGCCTCTTAAACCTGGTTGATTTCTTTGAAACAGTCACCAAGGCCATTGACGAGGGGAAGGTGGTCCACAGAGCCTACCTGCATTATAGATAAGCTCACCAGCTTAAATATAAACCACTATGTCACTAGATGGATTGCAAACTGGCTCAAGGACAGAACCCACATGGTTAGAATTGCTGGAGCCATGTCAGACTCCAAACCAGTTACAAGTGGTGTCCCACAAGGCTCAGTTCTGGGACCTCTCTTGTTCAGTATATATTTCTCCGAGGTACAGGCCAACACGGAAGGACTGTGGCTGACCAAGTTGCAGATGACTGCAAACTCTCCAGCCGACACAAGCATCCTCCAAAAGGGCTTCATAGAAACAGACAACTGGTGCCAGAGCCATGGCCTCAAGATAAATGCCAAAAAGTATATAGTCATCCCCTTTGGCAAAAACAAATTACCACATAGGTGGTAATCCATTAAGTACAGAAGAAGTAATTAGGGATCTGGGGACCCAAGTTGATAGCAATCTCTCATTTGACAACCATGTGGCCAAAGTGGTTAGAAAAACATTTTATATAGCCCACCTAATCATGAAGGGATTCACATCTAGATCAGGGGAGGTCATCGTGCCTCTTTACTCATCCCTCATCAGGCCCATAATTGAGTACAATGCCCCTTTTGGGATGTACCTTACCAGACACCTGCAGCAACTGGAAAGACCCCAAAAGTACCTCACCAAGAATATCAAAGGGCTCAAACAGATGCCATATGCTGCCGGTTAAAGAAACTCCAGCTCTACTCAGTGGCATACCGCCTGTTCAGAGGCGATCTGTGCCTGACGTATAAAGCCATGTCCAACCGGAATTAATGGACATGCTGCACCTCAGAAAATCCAAATCCGAGACTTGAACCTCAGCACTGAAATAAATAGGACATGCTGGAGGGACAGATTCATAAATTCACTCTGGAATAAAATCCCAGTCCAGGTTAGGCAGAGTCCCTCATTGACTCTCTTCAAGAGGAATCTTGATGAGTGGATGGGAGATCATAGGTTTACCCCGGGTATCACTTCTGTGTCACTGTTAGACAGAGGCACAGTATGCTAACCTCGAAAAAGGGCATAGCAAAATAAATTTAAAATGGGTGGCGAAAGCCAAACACATTCTGGCTAGGCTTATAAATGCCCTAGGGCAGATAGCCTAGTATGAACCTATGAACCTATGAACCTATATATATATATATATATATATATATATATATATATATATATATATATATATGTGTGTGTGTGTGTGTGTGTGTGTGTGTGTGTGTGTGTGTCTATTCTTCACTTATGATCAAACACCCTGGATTCACTATCCTTCCGTGCAGGACTAGCTAAGTCCTACACAGAAGCGGCCGTTTAGGAGAAGGACGGCAGCGCGTCATGCATATTAATGAAGGCTCGCTGCCTGAGCTCCTAAATAGACACAGAGTGTGTATGAGTGCAGGGGACGTGCCTGAGAGCAGAGCGCTCAGAATATACACCCCTGCAATGAAGAACAGCAATGTATGAATAAGAATGAGCGAGACCGCTCATAGATGTTCGCATACCCCCGGCAACATCCCCCCAAGTTTACAAGAGCAATATTTATAACAGTAAAGATAAAGAAGCTTTTTTCTTTATAAAACATATTAAATTTTACCGTAGCTGCATGGGTTTGCCCATCGCTTAGCTATGGTTAATGCAGCTTAAATGGCACAAGAGGATAAAAAGCAAGATATATGCAAATGAAGCAGTACAGCAATAGTGTAGTGGGCAGAGCATTTGCCTTAAGAGCAATCATTCCTGGTTTGAGTCTCATTCCAGTACAATCCATTTTCCATGTCAAATCACTTTATGATCAATTTATTTTGTTGCGTGACCTACAACATATATATTTGTAAACTGGAGTACTGCATTAAATGCAGATGTGAGGTATCATTGTCATAATGTTGCAAAGTCCACAGATAATCATAAGTGCCCCAAACAGTATATGTACACAGGAATCAGGGATACAAATGGAAGGTAAAATGCGTAATGAATGATAAATCCATACAGTTTCCAAATCCGCCACCTTCCCAAGAACACATTAGACATTACTGCCTAAATTAGTGCTGTGGTAAGCAGGTATAAGCACTAGTAAGCAAGAGTAAGCATATTTAAGCAGTAGTAAGCAGGAGTAGGAATATTTAAGCAATAGTAAGTGGGTTTAAGCCCATTTGCAAGGGGGTAAGCAATGTGCACACAGGTTAAGCAATATTGAAACTAACTCTCTGTAAGCATATTTAACTGGAGGTTAGCATTGCTTACCTTTGTGCAAACCCGGTTACAATTTCTTCAAAGTGCCTTAATCAATCTGTATGCATCAGCTGCTGTTCTGGCCAGAAACAGAATAAACAGGCTTTGCAGTACCCTGCACACTATAGTCACAGTAGTTAACCACTAAGCCATCACAGCAGTATACAAGATGGAGGTATTGCCAAACAGATCCTCACTATAGGAAATACAAACTGAACATGAGAAAGGAATCTATATACAGTTTTATATTGTATAACCTACTACAGGACATAAGTATGTAAACTGGTGTACTGCAGTAAGCCCAGATGTGAGGTGTCATTGTAATAAAGTGTTGAAATCCCCTAATAAACACAAGGACCCCATACAGTGTACATACACATGGATCATGAATACCAAACTCATATATAACATGTTGTTTGTCTTTTGGCTTTTTCCCGGTAAGGGGTCACTGCAGCGGAACTCCGGTCTGCTAATGATTGGCAGTAGATTTTTACGAAACGCCAAGGTGCCAGCTTGATGCCCAACCTTCAATGAAGGCACGCCCATTTACGCACGCATGTCTTTCGAATGCTACCCAACCATGGGGAGGACATGCAGACTCCACACAGGAGGCACTCCCAAGTCATGCCGAGAATCTAACGGGAGAACCTCTTGCTGTGAGGTAACAATGCTACTGCCGTACCACCGTGGCATTAAACACATATAATGAATAATAAATCAATGCCACAATGCAAATATAATGCAATTTAAATATTAAGCAATGCTAAACATTGCACAGCCCAACTTAGTAGGTGTAAGCAATATGTAGGCCAGCTAACTCAGTCTGCCCATTGGTATACCCTTTTAAGCAATGCCAACCTTAGGTAAGCAGGTTTGCCCAGCTTAGCCTTTTCAAAGCTGTCCAATCACGGAAAAGTGTGGGAAACTGGCCCTATTTAAACCCAACAGGCAGGAATACATCTCATAAATGGTTGTAGCTTCCCCTTGTAGGTACTATGTCTGGAATGGGAGAGGGTGTGTGCTTTTGGGCTCAGCACTGGGACATCCAGGAGTCCAGAGTCATGACAGGACTCCTTGTGAAAGACCATGACCAGAGACTGTTGCAGGGCCAGTACCAGGGTTCCCAATACAAGGAGGAAGCCTGGGACCATCTCACCCATGACCTCACCAGTGCCACTGGTATACCCCAAACTGGTGGGCAGCTCACGCATCAGTATGCTGACCTGAAGCAGAGAAAGGGGGATCTCTTGGATCAGTGGATGCAAGAAGCTAGGAGGACAGGGGAAGACCCAGCTCTGTGTAAGTATCAGTCCGCTACCTGTTTAATAATTGCCAACTCATGTATATTATGGATAGGTATGGCTAAATATTCCTCTTATGTCTTTCACAGTGGCAGGTGAGCGGGCTACAAACCAGGAAGCCCATGGTTGTAGACTGCAGTGGCTGCAATGCGAGGCAGGTTAGTAATACTTTTGCATGTACTGCCATAGGAAAAAAATCTAAAAGTAGTAGTAAGTTAATTGCCGGTATAAAACCTGTATTGTTTAAGGCATGTACTGCATACATCAGAGAATATGGCAGGAAGAGTCTCATATAGGTTGTATGCAAATAAAAGCATAATAGCCTGACAATTAAGGTCTAACTGCTGGACTGCATGTGTTCACTCTGGTATCATATGGTAATGTAGAATTGCAATGACTTAATAATACTATTCGTAGTAAGCACTGTTACCCACACTGTGCTACATAAATATATTGTGTAGGAATGTCTGTATTTGACTGTTGTAATCCCAAGAGGTCAAATAGTACAACTGAGAGAGACTAAGAAAGAAAACACCGAAAAGACAGACAGCAAAATCCAAATAGCACACTCCACTGTGAAGTGAACTTTTGTATTTTTTGCAAACACAGCCATGGTTCGAATCCTGGGAATGGTAGTAGGTTGTATGCAGAATCATACCCTACAAGTGTACAGAAATGTCCAGAATGTCCAGTAAATCGGCCTATAGCTGTTGCCTGTCACCCTGTCCCCCTGGCAAATCAGTGGGATGATCCCAGACATTTAGGCAGCAAACAAGACATACAACTGATTGTCAGACATCTATAACAACAAACCTGTAACTCTAGCAACCCCCCAAAATGTTATGAGAGTAAGTAGCCAAGTATGTCCCATCTCCACCCCCATGTTGTCAAGCTGTGACCAGAGTGTGTACAGTAACAGAGTGAGATGTATGTGCATAATAGTAATGTGGAAACTTGTAATTTGTTTAGCAGCATGCAGGTAGTGCTAACAAACATTGCTCCGACAGGTCTGTCAGATACGAACACTGTGCCTATAAATAAAAGATTGATGTCCTGTACTGGTACTGTTTACTCTGGTATTGTATGGCATTGTTAGTGTTGCAGCTGCTCAGAATAATAAGGTATTACTCATCACTGTCAGCCACACTGTACTACATAATACAACTGTCTAGGAAATCCTGTATAAGAGTGTTGTAATTACAAGGTCAGAATGTAAAACCACAGGTGAATTATAGACAGAAATCAGACGAGATACACAGCAATACCTATATAGCACATTCAACTGTGATGGACAGTGTCTTATTTTTAGCAGACACAGCCATGGTTCAAATCCTGGGAGTGGTAGTAAGCTGTATGCAGAATCATACCCCACAAGTGTACAGAAATGTCAAGAATGTCCAGTTATTTGGCCCATATCTGCTGGCTGTCATGATGCCTCCTGCAATATCAGTGTGCTAATTTCTGACATGTAGGCAGCATTTCATGTCATATAACTGAATGTCAGACCTGTACATATTTAGAAAATGTCAAATAAAACAAACCTGTCATTGTACAAGTCACTAAAGGTTTACGAGGGCAATAGTCAAAATATGTCCCGGTTCACCTGCATGTGAAGACATGCCTGGAGTGTGTGTAAAAAGAGATGGAGAGGTATGTGCATAACATCAACCTGGAATCTGGGAGTATGTGTAGAAACAGTTAGGTAGAGTTAACAAACAATACCTCCACAGTTATACCAGGTAAGTGGTGTATACTGCAGGTAAAACCAGTTCATGTATATAGTTGTCGACAGCCATACCACTGTCCAAACTAAGGCAATAGGGTAGTGTACTAATACCTGTAAGGTACGGATCACAACATTGACTAGGAAAGCAATGCAAACTACAGGAATATACTAGTTGTTAATTGACATCTTTCTCTCCCCCCACCATATCTGCAACAATAAACTAAATACACAACTCAATTGGTATGTGCTGACTTAACTCTACTGTTGGGACATATGTCCTATTGTTTGATAATTATTTAAATTTGTTTCTACGCATGTGCTATGTTGAAATACTCCCACATTGGTGGATGCTGCCATCAATGTACCTCCATGCTCTTGTAATAACCACTGTGGCCCCATATATGCATGTGTTCTGTTTGCTATGCAACTGTTTCATATCTGATGTTTGGGTTAATGGGAATATCTATGTATGCTGTCATAACTAATCCTGGAATATGTTGACTATTACTAACCAACATATGTTGATAAAATGTAAACACCATAGCACATTTGGGAAGGTCGGTCCTGGCAGACCCACCTGTCCCACCTCAGCTGGCCGTAGCACTGGGAACCAGCACATCTGGGGCCCAACCTGGGACCTTTCGTTCGTTGGTTTTGCACCACCTTCGGGTGGAACCGCTTCAGGGGATGGGGCTCACCCCCCCCAGGAGTGAGCGCAGAGAGGAACCTGTCATCCATCGCCAGGTCCAGGTCGTGGTGCATAGTGAGTTTTGCAGGGAGGTCAGAGATCTGCTATGCCAGCTTGAGGGCTGTGTGTTGCAACTAGAGGGTCAGCCTGGCCCTCCTACTCAGCCCCCAGCAAAGCCACCTTTGGGGCTGTGAAGGTGCAGTGGTGACTGCCCATGGGTGGGGACCTCAGTCCCACTGTTTCCACTAGGAGGGTCATGTGCTTCTGATTTCCCAACACCCCTCCCCATGAAGGTGTTTACCCCCCACATACATTATATGCTGCCACTGTATGCATCTTGTTTGTCTTGTCTGTTAACCTACCCAACCTACCTCCACAAATATACCTATTATCCACCCCAACATCCCACTCTCACCTGAAAAAAAAAGGGCAATCTGTTCCCAAAAAAAAATCTCACCCCATACATAGCTGTCCATTTCGCACACATGTCCACTGGACACATAATCTGGTCTAATTGCCTTAACATATTATTGCTGTCCTCACCCCTCTCTCAGGGGTATGAGTGTCCAAATCCATCTCCAAATTCAGTGTATATGCACAGATGTTGCTGTAGAAGAAATTGGCAGCTATGGACCTTCTCTACACCCTTCCTGCATATCCATAGCTATTTTCCCTATTGTATTTCCCTCTTTGTGCCCCTTTTTTACCATTTTCCCATCAACCCTTTTTCATTTCTTTTAAAGAAATTAGTGTGGGTTAAGCGGGAGTAAGCAATTTTAAGCAGCAGTAAACGGGTTTAAGCCTGTTTGCTCAGGGGTAAGCAATGCCTACACAGGTTAAGATATTTAGAAGCTAACTGAGTATAAGAAACAGTAACCAGAAGTTAGCAGTGTTTACTTCCACGCAAACTCGCGCAAACCCGCTTACAACTCCTTAAAAGTGCCTTAATTACTCTGTATCCAACTGCCCTTGTTCTGCCCAGCAACAAAATAAACAGCCTCTGCAAGGCTCGACCACAGGACACTGCACACCATAGCCAAAGTGATTTTCCACTAAGCCATGTCAGATAAACATAACCCTAATGTTTTCACAAACATATGATCCAGCAAAATCATTCAACAGTACAGGAAATGTATTTAAACATGTAGATGTATATATTTATTTATATATGTATTTAATTTATATGTGTTAACCATGTTAATCTGACTGAGCTTTTGGATCATTTTCAGCAGAGACCTGGGGAGAAAAGCTTCTCTGTGAATGAAATGCAACAAAGTCCCATTATAGTCAGCAGAAAAGGTACTATCAGGTTACAATAGCATGTGTGTGTATATATATTTCCATCGGTATAGATATATAAATATCTATATATGTATATATATATATATATATATATATATATATATATATATATATATATATATATATATATATATATATATATATATATATATATATATATATATATATATATATAGGAAGATACATATATATATATACCATACAGAACAGTCAATATTCCTACAGTTGCCACCTTACAAAATGGACACTGTATGAGTCACCCATGCAAAAGACAATTGTTGCCTAAAACATATGCCCACAGAGATCAATGTAGATAGAATCCAACTAGACAACACACCTGATATATATATATATATATATATATATATATATTTATATATATATATATATATATATATTTTATAAATATATATATATATATATATATATATATATATATATATATATAATGAAATATATAAATGCTCTTAGGTATATTATAGCAGATATAAAAGAGAACATAATAAAACATTTATGACCACAGGCATGTGATGTATACACATACAATATACTAAATTATTATTAGGGAATTGGAAAATGATGCTGGCACAAAGTGAAAGTATATGGCAGATTTTGACAGAGTCCCATAGACCAGGACCTGATAAATGATTTTATTAGCATTAATCCATCCCACCTTTATAATGTTATGTTGATAATAATATTTATTAGTGTACGATCATTTTCATGGTCATCTATGAATTTTACATTATTTGTATATTAGTTTTAGAGATGTCATTATTAGTATGTGCATATTTATATTCTCAACTTAGTGTAGTGCATTTAGATAATGATAAGTAGTATATTCCTTTCACTATTATGAAGTTTGTATAAGCATTGTTTTTACAAGCATTTTATGCATAAGAATTTTTTAGAAGAATTTTTTCACAATTAATCTCTGCATCAATAGCTTTGGCATAATAATTTAGTATATTGTATGTGTATACATCACATGTTTTTACTTAGAGTTCACTCTGTTTTTATTAGCAAAAGGAATCTATGTTAGATAAGCAGTATGTTATTGGAATGTATATATATATTTACGCTTTATCATTAATTATTTCATTAATTATTCAATTTAGATGAGTATAAAAAGGATGAGAATTACATATGATTTGTTCTGAGGAAGACTGTGATATACAGTTGAAAGCGCTAAACCATTCATCTACTTGTGCTCGTGTGGAAATACAATAAAATATATTTTTTACATCATTGTGTACGAGCAGTAACTCCAACAGTCAGCGTATGCCCACAGAGATGTCAAAGGATATAACACCACACACAGGTTTTCATACATGAGAAAGCTTTATTTGTGTACTATTACAGTTGTATATGCCATGGCATATAACTGTTTAGACGTTGAAATATGTATAAACAGACTAATGCAACTCTCAAACAGATCAATTAATACAGTAGTCCAGAAAGCATAACATATGTTCCTGCCCAGGCCAAGGCCTTCAAGTAGTACAACAGTAAAAACAGACTGGGCCACAGGATAACAATCAATCAACAGTAAGTAATGCAGATCTATAGTCCAGCAGCCTCTATCTACACTCTGTACACAATCCCTACGGGGAAAAGACTTCAGCTGACACAATGGGATGTATCTGTTACATAACAAGGCATAACTGAAACCATCACAATCACACTGACAAACAGAACAGTCTGTATGGCAGGAAGCAGTAGGCCTGCATTTTCCCATGGTGAATTTTATGGTAATGTACATCCAGATACCTTAAGACAGCTTACCCCTGATATGCCACACATGTTGTAACACCCTAGGTTAGTTATGGTGCATCCCTCCCTCCCCATAGACTGACATACAGGGACATATACCACTGTTACATACACTGACCTCTAGACTGCAGAAGGGCACACATGTATTGTGCAGATGAGGCTGACACATATAAGGCCCAATCCCACAATATGTGTGGTGGCCACAACAGCAGTGGAATGATGGCAGGAATGGCAGCATGACATACTCACAGGCCACTAAGTAGCAACCCCTGACAGCATGTCATATGGACAAAGCCTGGTATTTAGGTGGAGGACAGAGGCTGGAACACAGGCCCATATGTGAAATAGTGTTGTCATACACTAAGCAAATTGTTGGTGTTACAGGATAGCTTGCAACATACTCTTAGTCAGGAATATGAAGTCAGAAACACAAATGGATGTAGCCATGTACTGATAGCACTCAACACACACTGCCAGTGATTATATCTGACATAAGACCTGTATGGTGGACAGACAAAATATAACAGGCACACTTCTGGCCATCAAGTGGATAGGCCCACAGTTGAGAGCTATGCAGACAGACTGCATTCCATGTTAAATTAGTATGTACACACAAAACCTGTAACACTGGTGCTATACAATGCATACAACAGCACTACTCACACTCTGTCTGTAGTTCTGGAACCTCATACAATGGCATGCAGGTGAAACAGTCTGTAACAGGCCAGCAGTGATAGTGTCCACACAGGGAACATGGCTACAAACACATAGCACAAAGTGTGGTACAATACAATATATGTCCCAATGGTAGGTAAGCTGTAGCCATACCTATTGAGTTGTGTGAACAGTTTGTTATCACTGATATGGTAGGGGAGGTGACAAAGATGTGTATTAAGAACTACGGTAACCTTGCTGTATGAGTTGCTCAGACCTGTTTTCATCTTCATGTCTTTCAGGCAAGATGTCCCACAGCCATTTACCAGTGTATTCAATGGCAGAAAATGAGGTAATATTGAACCACCTTATATAGCACTAACCAGTTCTGTTTGGCAGGGCCACCCATGACCAGCAAGAGCAGACCGCCCTGTGGAAAGATCTAGTCCACAGGTCCAATGATGGCCTGCATAACCACAGTTATGAGCAGGTCCAACATCATTGTACTGACCTGCGTCGCAATGCCCGTCGGCGTGCTGCTATAGTCTGGGGGGATCACCTCACAACAGAGGGGAGTCATGCCATCCACACCCCCCGATACGTGTTGAGGAGCTCCTCCCCAGCCTCGTGGCACCTGCCCACCCGTACACCCAACAACTGGCATAGACCATTGTGAGGTGAGTGCTACCCGCACACTGGCTGAGGAGCATGCAGGTATGGCTACAGGGCATATCGGTAGACCACTGTTGTGTATGCATCCACATCTTTACAGGTAGATCATGCATATGTGAGATGTCATATATACATAGTCTGCTGCTGCATAGTAGTAATAAACAGATGTGTATAAGCGGTAGCATTGTGGACTTGTACTGTTGTACTGTAATGCTGCTCCCACCCTGTAGCAATGCTACAGCTGTGGCCACTGACATCACATCTCACACTCTTATGTAGGTCCCTCTAGTATCCCACCAAGGCAGCAGCCTGTAACTGGTGAGTATGGTTTATGTTCATGCTTGCCAATACACCAGGCATGTAATGGCTATGGTATATTCCATGCACACATCTAACACACTTACCCATAATGCATGCTGTACATGTTCATGTATTGTTGTTGTTAAATGCACTGGATCACAGTGGTGACCATGATGGGTTATCTGAAGGGTATGTCAGACACCTGCAAGATAACTAACATCCTGTCATTGTGAAATGTGTCCACAGGGATGAACATAATGGTGGGACATGTGGCCTACAGTAGGGACATGTGTGAAACATCACTCTAATACGGTGCAACAACAGTGTATATACCAGTATTACAATGGCAAATGTTACAGATATACACTATAGTATAACATAATACTGTGGTCCACATTATTAGCTGGGACTAGGCTGTTACATATGGTGTTCAGTGTATGGGACACTGCAAACTGACACACATGTGTAGGCCATACTTGTCAAGCATCTTCAAAAAGGCTGAAGGTGGGGAGGGTGTGTCAGCATAACACACCAGTGCACTGCAGCAGGGATCCTAAGGATGCTAGAATGGCTGTATCTGCACACAGTCAGGTTCAGGAACTGTGACAGACATAACCCTAACTCTACAGCAATAGTGATGGCAGTGTGTGAACTCCAAGGGATGTGCACATGAGTAGACCTTGCAATCATGCAGAGTTGGGGGGGGCATGTGTAGGGCAGACTGACCATATACTGGCAAATGCAGATGGCCCATGCTAGTATACCCCTGCCAGGAATATTGACTGCTGTAGTACACATAATAGATGCAACAAACCATCATGATAAGGGCATGCACACATATGCACCCACAGAGTGTATGCATTGTGGTCAGAATCTGAATACCTAACACATGTCTTAGACACTACATGTGAATGTACAGGGAATATGTCACAGATCAGGCTCATGTACTGTTAATATATGCTGTGATGTGGTCCCATGGCCGATCAAGGAAGAGTGCATCATATCAATAAGGGTATGTACACTCCCAATATCCATGGTAAGGTCTGACGGTTGTCAGTGTAATAGTTGGGTT